>NC_046156.1:92344496-92393522 GCF_011064425.1 Rattus rattus
CCCAGAACTGACTATGGGTTGGTGAACTGGCAAGAGAGTGATCTTGGAGATCAGGAGAGGTAGAGCTGGCATTTGTGAGAGAGGCGTTGTCTAGGAAAAACACACAGTCATGGATCTCAGACTCTGTACCAGGATAGGAACAGACACTGCCAATGCCAATTCAGAGCTGTATTTAGCATGGGTCATTTTTAAAGCTACATGGCTACAATAACTCATAACCTCCAAAGAATGTGAATTGTCCAATGGACATAGTAAGGTTTTTCAAAACTTGGCTTAACATGTGTACCTTGTTCCATCAGCTATACTATAAAGAGTGTGTAAAAAACAAATGTAGCTATATCCCAGTAAGGAAAATATATATTATTTATTTGTTTTGATGAGCATTCATTTTTTTCTATGCCTTTTACATGGTTTGGTATGTCTTGACAGAAATTCATATTAAAAAAGGTTCATACAACAACTTTTGGTCTGAATTTCTCTTCTAGTTTTCTTTATGTGCTATGAAAAACATTAGAACTAAAAGCAACTTGGGAAAGAAAGAGTATATCTAGCTTACACATTTAAATCAAACCCCATCATTTAGGGAAAGGTTGAAGTGGGCTTTTTTTTTTTTTTTTTTTTTTTTTTTGACACCTGATTTTTTTTATTAAAAAGTGAGAAAAACACAGTGAAAAAAAGAAAGTGTTTTCAACAACTGGTGTTGGTCAAGCTGGATGTTTGTATGTAAAAGAATATAAATTGATATATATATATATATTTTTTTTATTAACTTGAGTATTTCTTATGTACATTTCGAATGTTATTCCCTTTCCCGGTTTCCGGGCAAACATCCCCTTCCATCCCCCCCTTCCTTATGGGTGTTCCCCTCCCCACCCTCCCCCCATTGCCGCTCTCCCCCCGACAGTCTAGTTCACTGTGGGTTCAGTCTTAGCAGGACCCAGGGCTTCCCCTTCCACTGGTGCTCTTACTAGGATATTCATTGCTACCTATGAGGTCAGAGTCCAGGGTCAGTCCATGTATATAGTCTTTAGGTAGTGGCTTAGTCCCTGGAAGCTCTGGTTGCTTGGCATTGTTGTACATATGGGGTCTCAAGCCCCTTCAAGCTCTTCCAGTTCTTTCTCTGATTCCTTCAACGGGGGTCCCGTTCTCAGTTCAGTGGTTTGCTGCTGGCATTCGCCTCTGTATTTGCTATATTCTGGCTGTGTCTCTCAGGATCGATCTACATCCGGCTCCTGTCGGTCTGCACTTCTTTGCTTCATCCATCTTGTCTAATTGGGTGGCTGTATATGTATGGGCCACATGTGGGGCAGGCTCTGAATGGGTGTTCCTTCAGTCTCTGTTTTAATCTTTGCCTCTCTCTTCCCTGTCAAGGGTATTATTGTTCCCCTTTTAAAGAAGGAGTGAAGCCTTCACATTTTGAAGTGGGCTCTTAAAACAGTAACAATGCAGGCAGGTTGCTGGGGACTCAATCTTGTTTGCTCAGGCTCATACTTAACTAATATTATAATACATCATGAGTGAACCTTCAGAGGGATTGGTGCCACCAATTATAGACTGAGTCTTTCTAAATCAATTATCAAAGCAGTCTCTTACAGACAGGATGTTGAAGACAGATTACTTCATTGAGATGTCTTTTTTGGATGAATCTAGGTCATGTCAAATTGACAAGGCTAGGGAGGTCATATACTTCCTCTATGTCCACAAATGTACACTGATCTGTTTTATAAATGGTTGGATTTTTCAGGAATACATGTTTAATAAATTTAGAAGAAAACTATTAATAACTTTATAGAACTATTACCCTACTGAAAAATCTCATCATTAGCAATTTTCTGAGGAACCAACACAAGACAAGGGAATTATGGCATTTGAACACACATGCACACACACACACACACACACACACACACACGACTTGATAATAAAGAGACAAAGTTCTGATTTTTCCTCTAAGAAGACACCACTGGATTATATAGAGCTGATTATTATATTTTATAAGCACAGTCAAATAAATTGGTTTTCCTGAAACTCGTAAAGTTACAGTCTGAAGTTACTTATCAAATAGTATATATATATATATAGTTATAGTTATAGTTATATATATAGTTAACATGCTAGTTATATATCTGTGAGAATTGGCTACTGAAAAATGTATAGGTTTATTTTGGAGATCCTATCTGACATCAGTGTTGTTAGTGAGCTAATGATCATTAAGACAATTTCAGCAACTAACCCAAATATTATAATATTTGAGATTTCAGAGTACTCAGGATACGTGCCAGAGACAAAAATAAGTTTAATTTATTTAATATTTGTATGAAACAAGTTTTAAAAAGTTTTATTTTTTTTTCATTTATGGATACATATATATGGATGTGGACAGATGAGAGCAGTTGCTGAAAAGGTTCAAAAGTGGGCATTGGATTTTTCACAGTTGAAGTTACAAACTGTTGCTATCCACTAAGTGTGTTTGCTACAAACTGAACTAGAGGCCAGTGAAAAGCTGCAAGCACTGTCAACTACCAAGTGATCTCTCCAATTCTTATATAGTATACTTTCAATTATGACCTGAGGCATTATTAAATCTTTCACTGAAAATAGCATGAGAATTTTTCTTTCCAGAGGAATCTTTGCTTAAATTTGTTTTTGACAAAATGTGTAAGAAAAGCTATTAACGTTTACACAGTCCCCAAAATAGCTGAAAAGAAACACCACAAGAAAGAGCTTAAATACCACGCAGGTGCTCGTGTGCGCGTGCGCGCGCGCGCGCACACACACACACACACACACACACAAACACACACACACACACCCTGTTTCTCTCCCTTATACATTCAACCAATGTTGTGTTGAGACCATTGAGTGCAACCATTGATTGTAAAAGTTTAAATTCACAGAGGATGGAAGGAAGATGGAGGAAGACAAAGATGATCCAGATTCTGTGTGGCATTAAATAGCCCACAGGTCGCTATGAATATCTTATAAGGGATGGATAATTACAGGATAATTTGTCTTATCTAGTTCCAGAGGGAGAAGACTTCATCATGGCTAGGAAGTATCAAAGCAGGACGAAAAGCTGCAAGATCACATCTTGTAACAGAAATCCAGAGCAGACAGAGAGAACCAGAAGTAAGCTGCCTCAGGCTCCTGTCACCATAGCCAGAGCTGCTCTGACTGCCCTGCGATCCCCTCCTCCATGAGTCCGGTGTCCTAACTGGCCACTACCAACAAACCATGGATAAGTTGCTTTAGTCGAATATGTTGTCACAGCAATGAGAAGAATAACAAACACCATCATCTCCCTGAAACGAGAAGTGCTGGCCACCTCAACAGATTCCTGACTTTTCACAAAGCATTCATTCACAAGAAAGAAGTGAGTCTCTGGTATCATCAAAAGACCAAAGCTGTTAAAAGTCACTATTTGTGCAGTTTCCAGGGATGACAAGTTCAGGTTGAAAAGAGAGCATCAAAGTTAGTTATTCAAAAGCTCTTAATGTTTCACAAAGCCATTTTCACTACAAAGTCTTAATTAAAAGTCACCCCTTAATTATTTATATGCCACCCAGTGCATTCCAATGATTTCCCTAGAAGTGGCAGCTAACCTTCTGCAGAGTAGAGAGCATTGCATACAGTGACTCAGTGACATTCATTCAGACTACTCCCTGGTTCTTCCAGTCTGCCTTCAACAGCAGAGAAAGCTGAGAGCTCATGAGGACTCTGATGAGATTAAGAGCTAGGAAAGTGCTGGTATTTGGGGATACTCATTTAAGGCCCAGAGAAATGTAAAACTCTAAGGTTTTTGTTTGTTTGTATTGTTTTCTTTTTGTTTTTTTGATGTTTTAAAAAGTCAGCTCACAGAAGAACAATCAGGCTGAGACTCGAACAGATTTTAAAGAACAAATAACAACCCTGATGAAAGAAAAGTGATCAAGTTATCTAATGCAGCCTCCTGGTGAGCAGACTGACTCTGAGGTTGCAGGAGCAACTGTGTGGCAAACTCCAGCCCTGGGCAGGTGAGCTAAGAACACTTGAGAGAGAAGGATCCCAATCTGGGCCATCTCCATAGTCCCCAAAACAAAGAGCAAGGATTCATTGGATTCTTATATTCCTAGCTCTTGGAGGATGGAAGCAGGAGGAGCAAAGTGCTCAAGGTCATCTTTGGCTACATCAGTGTGTTTGAGGCCAGGCTGAGCTTTGTAACACCTTATCTCAGAAAACAAACATGCAAAGGAAAATCCCAGAAAACAAACAAATGAGCTGGATAGGCACTCACAACTCCTCCAGCATCCTGACAGGACAGGAGAAATGTCTTTCCAGCACTTGGAAATGTCTTTCCACTTGGTCTATGGCAGGAAAGCTACAGACTGTGAACTTTCACATTTTGATGAGCAGAGGGAAAAATTGAGGATGTATCCTGGTGACCACGAAGCAGGTCAGCCAACATCTGTGCAGCTGCTGGTGGGAGGTGGTGGGAGAAGCATTGTGGGAAGCTCTGTGACCAGTAAGACTCAGGATAGGAAAACATCCAGTCTGTTTTCATCCACTGAATTTTGGATTCAAAAATCAGAGTCAAAAAAAAAAAATAAAAAATAAAAAGAAAAAAGAAAAAAAGAGGTCAGGTTCAGGGCTTTTGGTCTTTCAGTGATTTGAGGGCGTTCCTTGATCCCTTTGGAGTTGAGTTGTGTTCAGGGTGAGAGATAAGGATCTATTTTCATTTCTCTGTATGCTGCTATTCACACCATCTGTCTGTCAAGAAGCTGACCTTTTCCCCTGTGTGTACTTTTGTTAGCTTTGTGAAAAACAAGGTGTTTTTACCTGTATGGAATTACATCTGTATCTGAGTCTTCAATTCTATACATTGACCAATGTGTCTATTATTTCAATAATATGCTTTTTTTTATTACTGTAAGCTTTTAATACAACTTGAAATCTGGGAAAAAAAGTTTAAATCCACTGTAATGACATGTATCCTGTGTTTTTCTATAGTTTACCGTACAAAGTTATCCCTTCAACCATTTCCATAAACATAAATATCAATAATTTATCAATTAAATTCAAATGCATTCATTTAATCAATTTCAGGTTAGTCTACCAAATCAACTACAAGACCTCAACTCAAATATGCGGGATGATTCTACTACAAAAATCATAACTTTTGACAACTTATGGCATCTATAATTTATTATTTGAGTATGTGCTTAGACAATATACCCTGTAAACTTAGCTTGGCTTAAAACTCATGAACAATATAATGTAGCAGTTTCATCCAGTTCTTCCACACAGCACCATGCTCCGAGAACTAAGACTCAGACTCAAGATACATTTACAAATACCTTGACTATATAGTGAGGCTCTTCTCTAACTAGATCACAATTTAGAATAACTGATTTATTTTAACCTACATTCTGTAACATGCCCACTTAACCATGTTCAGGTACTATGTGTCTCTCTCCTCACGTCTTCCAAGGTGAATCTCCTGCTGCATTCTATCTCAGAATTATTATTTCTCCCAGATTTCCCACTTCTTATTTACCACCTAAATAATAAGCCGTCAGATTTATTATTAACAAGTGCCATAGTCATATCGATATTAGATATTCTCTCAATAATCCCCCTTTGAGGTACAATAAATGTCTCTATTTCAAATATAAACTGAATAAAATTATAAAAATTATAATAGTTATAAGGTGTGATATATATTTACAATGTCAAGTCCATAGTATGTGGTAATTAAGAAAAATATCCTATTATCTATCCTGTCCTGGTGAGTTCAGAGTTCTGGATCTAAATCACATTTTATCCTAACTTGCATTAACAACCTGACACCATCTTTTTAGGTCTAATAAATCTTCTTAAATATAACAACTTAAGCGTTTATTGAGACTATGATTATCTTGTATTCAACCCCAAAAGACAACTAAGAAGAAATATTTCCTGATTAAGTAGGAAGTGCAGACAAACACTTTCAAAGTTTTAAAAATGGCAGACAGTTGGCTGTCGAGACCACTTCAAAGTATTCTAAGACATTGGAGCATTGTCTTCAGCTTTCTTGTTCAAAGTATCTGACAAACCTTATGTGGAGCAGGAATTACCAAGGATTTGCTTTCCCTGTATTGGCAAAGCTTGGCAATGAAGTTTAATGCATTTGTTTTCATTTTGTTTTGTTTTCTTTTCTGGATGGCATTCTGTCTGCCGATTAAGTTAGGGCACTTTCTTTGCCCAGAGGCTAGCTTGCCACAAATGAAGACAGCTCTAAATGGAGTTTCTTTGGAGCTCATCATCTTCTTCTTCTAAGTTCAATGAGGTACAGCTGGGATCTGATATGTTTTGAAAGACCCTCAGACCGAGGAGACTCTTGCTCCAATCCTGAGGACACCCACCACCCCACAAACATGTGGGACTCAGTCTTGATGGAAAAACAAGAGGTTTACTTTGGGATACCAGTGCACTGGGGCTTGACACGGTCCTCACACAGGAGGAATGTGAAGAGCCCAGACCAGCAGAAATATACAGCTTATACAATCAATTAAGGTTACACAGTTTCATTAGCTCAGCTATTGTGGTGCCAAGGATATCTGATTAGGCAGATGTTCTTGTTCTGGAGTTTCTGAGAAAGGGATGCAACCATATCAATACAGCCATTTCAATACCAAGGATGTCTGACTTGATATATGATTTTCCATCCTGGGGTTCCCAGGACAAAGACCAAGGATATCTGACTTGGCAGATGTTTCTCTCCTGGTGTTCCCAGGACAAGGGTATAGCTATGTCAGCACAGCTATGTCAGTATCAAGGACATCTAACTTGATATATATTTTTTATCCTGCAGCACAATCTATAGTGGTCAGTCAGCTTCCCAGAGATGTTTCTTGCCTTGTAATTGCCCTGCAGTAAATACGATCTATACCATCTGTTTTATGATTGGGTACCTTCCAAGAGAGTGGGTGGGAATGTACTTTCTGTACTTTCTGGTCTATTGTCTAACGTCTAGGGTCTAAGCAAGGTACAGTTTTAAAGATTCTCATTCTTAACAAATGGCTGCACCTGATCCATTCTTATCACCCTGTACAAAGCTTAAGTCCAAGTGGATCAAGGACCTCCATATTAAACCAGATACACTCAAACTAATAGAAGAAAAAGTGGGAAAGAATCTTGGACACATGGGCACTGGAGAAAATTTCCTGAATAAAACACCAATGGCTTATGCTCTAAGATCAAGAATTGACAAATGGGATCTCATAAAACTGCAAGGCTTCTGTAAGTCAAAGGACAGTGTTGTAAGGACAAAAATTCAACCAACAGATAGGGAAAATATGTATACCAATCCTACAACCGGTAGAGGGCTTATATCCAAAACATACAAAGAACTCAAGAATTTAGACCGCAGGGAGACAAATAAACCTATTAAAAAATGGGGTTCAGAGCTAAACAAAGAATTCACAGCTGAGGAATGCCGAATGACTGAGAAACACCTAAAGAAATGTTCAACATCTTTAGTCATAAGGGAAATGCAAATCAAAGCAACCCTGAGATTCCACCTCACACCAGTGAGAATGTCGAAGATCAAAAACTCAAGTGACAGCAGATGCTGGCAAGGATGTGGAGGAAGAGGAACACTCCTCCATTGTTGGTGGGATTGCAGACTGGTACAACCATTTTGGAGATTAGTCTGGAGGTTCTTCAGAAAATAGGAAACTACCTGAGGACCCAACTATACCTCTCTTGGGCATGTACCCAAAAGATACCCCAACATATAAGAAAGACATGTGCTCCACTATATTCATAGCAGCCTTATTTATTATAACCAGAAGCTGGAAAGAACCCAGATGCCCTTCCACAGACGAATGGATATAGAAAATGTGGGATATCTACACAATGGAATACCACTCAGCTATCAAAAACAATGACTTTATGAAATTCATAGGCAAAGGGATGGAACTAGAAAATATCATCCTGAGTGAGGTAACCCACTCACAGAAAAACACACATGGTATGTACTCATTGATAAGTCAATATTAGCCCAAATGCTCGAATTACCATAGATGCACAGAAGACATGAAACTCAAGAAGGATGGCCAAATGCGAATACTTCACTCCTTAAAAGGGGAACAAGAATACCCTTGGCAGGCAAAGTTTAGAATAGAGACTGAAGGAACACCCATTCTGAGCCTGCCCCACATGTTGCCCATACATGTCTCTGTTTCAATCTTTGCCTCTCTCTTCCCTACCAAGGGTATTCTTTTTCCTCATTTAAAGAAGGAGTGAAGCATTCACATTTTGATCATCCGTCTTGAGTTTCATTTGTTCTAGGCATCTAGGGTAATTCAAGCATTTTGGCTAATAGCCACTTATCAATGAGTGCATACCATGTCTGTCTTTCTGTGATTGGGTTAGCTCACTCAGGATGATATTTTCCAGTTCCAACCATTTGCCTACGAATTTCATAAAGTTGTTGTTTTTGATAGCTGAGTAATATTCCATTGTGTAGATGTACCATATTTTCTGTATCCATTCCTCTGTTGAAGGGCATCTGGGTTCTTTCCAGCTTCTGGCTATTATAAATAAGGCTGCAATGAACATAGTGGAGCACGTGTCTTTTTTATATGTTGGGGCATCTTTTGGGTATATGCCCAAGAGAGGTATAGCTGGATCCTCAGGCAGTTCAATGTCCAATTTTCTGAGGAACCTCCAGACTGATTTCCAGAATGGTTGTACCAGTCTGCAATCCCATCAACAATGGAGGAGTGTTCCTCTTTCTCTACATCCTCGCCAGCATTGCTGTCACCTGAGTTTTTGATCCTAGCCATTCTCCCTGGTGTGAGGTGAAATCTCAGGGTTGTTTTGATTTGCATTTCCCTTATGACTAAAGATGTTGAACATTTCTTTAGGTGTTTCTCAGCCATTCGGCATTCCTCAGCTGTGAATTCTTTGTTTAGCTCTGGACCCCATTTTTTAATAGGGTTATTTGTCTCCCTGTGGTCTAACTTCTTGAGTTCTTTGTATATTTTGGATATAAGGCCTCTATCTGTTGTAGGATTGGTAAAGATCTTTTCCCAATCTGTTGGTTGCCGTTTTGTCCTAACCACAGTGTCCTTTGCCTTACAGAAGCTTTGCAGTTTTATGAGATCCCATTTGTCGATTCTTGATCTCAGAGCATAAGCCATTGGTGTTTTGTTCAGGAAATTTTTCCAGTGCCCATGTGTTCGAGATGCTGCCCAAGTTTTTCTTCTATTAGTTTGAGTGCATCTGGTTTGCTGTGGAGGTCCTTGATACACTTGGACTTAAGCTTTGTAAAGGGTGATAAGCATGGATCGATCTGCATTCTTCTACATGTTGACCTCCAGTTGAACCGGCACCATTTGCTGAAAATGCTATCTTTTTTCCATTGGATGGTTTTGGCTCCTTTGTCAAAAATCAAGTGCCCATAGGTGTGTGGGTTCATTTCTGGGTCTTCAATTCTGTTCCATTGGTCTATCTGTCTGTCTCTGTACCAATATCATGCAGTGTTTACCACTATTGTTCTGTAATACTGCTTGAGTTCAGGGATAGTGATTCCCCCTGAAGTCCTTTTATTGTTGAGGATAGTTTTAGCTATCCTGGGTTTTTTGTTATTCCAGATAAATTTGGAAATTGTTCTGTCTAACTCTTTGAAGAATTGGATTGGTATTTTGATGGGGATTGCATTGAATCTGTAGATTGCTTTTGGTAGAATGGCCATTTACTATATTAATCCTGCCAATCCATAAGCATGGGAGAACTTTCCATCTCCTGAGGTCTTCTTCAATTTCTTTCTTCAGAGTCTTGACGTTCTTATTGTACAGATCTTTTACTTGCTTGGTTCAAGTCACACCGAGGTACTTTATATTATTTGGGTCTATTATGAAGGGGGTCGTTTCGCTAATTTCTTTCTCGGCTTGTTTCTCTTTTGTTTAGAGGAAGGCTACTGATTTATTTGAGTTAATTTTATATCCAGCCACGTTGCTGAAGTTGTTTATCAGCTTTAGTAGTTCGCTGGTGGAACTTTTGGGATCACTTAAATATACTATCATATCATCTGCAAATAGTAATATTTTGACTTCTTCTTTTCCGATCTGTATCCCCTTGACCTCCTTTTTTTGTCTGATTGCTCTGGCTAGAACTTCAAGAACTATATTGAATAAGTAGGGAGAGAGTAGGCAGCCTTGTCTAGTCCCTGATTTTAGTGGGATTGCTTCAAGTTTCTCTCCATTTAGTTTAATGTTAGCAACTGGTTTGCTGTTTATGGCTTTTACTATGTTTAGGTATGGGCCTTGAATTCCTATTCTTTCCAGGACTTTTATCATGAAGGGGTATTGAGTTTTGTCAAATGCTTTCTCAGCATCTAATGAAATGATCATGTGGTTTTGTTCTTTCAGTTTGTTTATATAATGGATCACGTTGATGGTTTTCCGTATATTAAACCATCCCTGCATACCGGGGATGAAGCCAACTTGATCATGGTGGATGATTGTTTTGATGTGTTCTTGGATTCGGTTTCCCAGACAACACACCTAAAAGCTCTAGAACAAAAAGAAGCAAATACACCCAGGAGGAGTAGAAGGCAGGAAATAATCAAACTCAGAGCTGAAATCAACCAAGTAGAAACAAAAAGGACCATAGAAAGAATCAACAGAACCAAAAGTTGGTTCTTTGAGAAAATCAAAAAGATAGATAAACCCTTAGCCAGGTTAACGAGAGGACACAGAGAGTGCATCCAAATTAACAAAATCAGAAATGAAAAGGGAGACATAACTACAGATTGAGAGGAAATTCAAAAAATCATCAGATCTTACTATAAAAGCCTATATTCAACAGAAGTTGAAAATCTGCAGGAAATGGACAATTTCCTAGACAGATACCAGGTACTGAAGTTAAATCAGGAACAGATAAACCAGTTAAACATCCCCATAACTCCTGTGGAAATAGAAGCAGTCATTAAAGGTCTCCCAACCAAAAAGAGCCCAGGTCCAGATGGGTTTAGTGCAGAATTCTATCAGACCTTCATAGAATACCTCATACCAATATTATCCAAGCTATTCCACAAAATTGAAAGAGATGGAGCACTACCGAATTCCTTCTATGAAGCCACAATTACTCTTATAACTAAACCACACAAAGACCCAACAAAGAAAGAGAACTTCAGACCAATTTCCCTTATGAATATCGACGCAAAAATACTCAATAAAATTCTGGCAAAACGAATCCGAGAATACATATTTAATTAGCTAATTAGCAGATAATATATAAGCTAGCCAGGATATAACAGATTTTAAGCCTTTTAAAAGCTAAAATATATCTAAATGTTCTGTTTAACTGATAAAAGTTGGGCTGGGTGTTAGGTACATCTTATACTTTTAAATTACAGAATGATAATAGTTGTGCTCAACTTATTTTTGAGAAAAAAGTTTCTGTTTATTTTTTTAGTTAAAAGGGTATAAGAGTAGATTGATGTCATTATTAAGGTGAAGGGAGGTACAGGATAGAACAAGGCCTGTCATTGGATAAGAAGGAAGGACGGGTGGGAGAAGAGTTTTAGAGAGGCAGAGGAAGCCAGAGTGAGAATGTGAGAGCACAGAAAACATGGCAGTAGATGTTTAGATGCCTCTCTGTACATATTACAGGTTGTTATGACTATTCTCAAGGGATGGGTGTGTACAAGATTTCGTGCCATCTAGATTGGCAAATTTTATCTTATCAATTGCATCAGAAAATATTGTTTGATGTGTTCTTTCATAAGGCAACTTAATTGAGTTTAAGAGAGTGTATGGTGGCCAGATGCATGGGCCTACCAAAGAATTGGGATGTGTTTGCCTGGCGTGGTGGAAACCCAACCAAGAGGGCTGTAGATGAGGGAGGAGCAGCCTGACACGGTGCTGTGTTGGGAAGATTAGTGTGTCAGAAAGTAGATGGGGGCAGCATGGAGCCACTGAGATAAATTATTGCTATTTCCAATGGCACCAGAAAGATTAAGGGAGTGAGACAGCTAGGGTATAACTGGGAACCAGTTCTGTAGGGTTTTTTGTTTTGTTTTGTTGTTTTTATTTTTACTGCAGCACATATATTGTGTGTCGAGTGTCCTGAAGGGAAAACATGCTTAAGTCCTTGAGTATGACGTGATTTATTGCATCATGGCCACATATAACCATGATGGGATACTAAAGACAAAGATAGGAGAGTGAGGATTTTTAATTTCCAAGAAATTATAGGATTTTGGTGTTTCTCAATCGTATGATTTTTTTGGGTAGGATACATGCCTTGTGATCTAGACTAATAGATGAATCACAGAAAGAAAAAAGGTGGAGGCAGATTTACCATGAAAGGTTTTTGGGGCCTGGGAATCAGATGAAAGGGAAAGAGAGACTACAAGGCCACAGAATATGTTGCTTATCAATTATATTGAGAGGTTACAAAGGGAATGGCAGGTTTGAGGAAAGCAGCCAGTTAGACAGGACTGTGATCTAACACTTCCCTGCTTATGAAAGAAAATTCAAAGTCACATCCAGCTGGAAAGTCTTATGAATACTATGAAGTACCTATTAATGTGGGGAGCCAGGACTGCCCTAGGCTGTCTGAAAGACCTGGACAAAAGAATAACTGGAACACTAGTTCTATTCCCTTACCCAGGATCAAACTTGTCAAGGCCTGTCTGCTGCTGAAGCCAATATCTTAAAGGAGTCGAAGTTGAGGGAAGAGACTCTTCCCTTAGGTTGTAGTTATCAGTTCTTAGGCAGCTGTAACTGTGGTATCCCATGTTCTTTTCATCAGCATTGTCTGACTTAATCATTTGCTGACTTAGTTGTTCCCCATGTACAACCACCAGTACCCCCAGGACTGAAAATTATAAATATGATTCTACAGTTTCAGAGCAAATAAATTTCAAGCAATCATCACAAAAATGTTTACTAACAGCAATCACATTTTAAATCAGACAAACTAAAAATAAATTGAACACCATGTGCTCCAGCTGTATATCCTCTGGACACCCCAAGACACCAAATTACTACAGAGGTACTTGTACAGTTTCACCCATTGTTGCTTAGTTCCCAGCAGGGAGGAAATGCAATTCATATGAATCCTAATGGGGTGACTGCTCTGCTTTTCCTATCAGTTATTTTGCTATACTGCCAGTATGCCATCCTCATCGTGCAATCCTAGATAGCACAGTGATCTATGACTCCATGATATAATGTTTGACTATGTAATTGCAAATATTGGAAGAGAAATGAAGTCTTAAATACTGCTATATATTTATTTAAATGTCCCTGTTTGTTTTATTCCAGAGACTGTGCTGCAAAAGGTATATAGACATTTCTCCCTCATTTCCTCTGCTGAAGGCTATTAATTCTCATGTGATAAAGTATCACATTCTCTATACTATTTCAAGAGATATATCTCTTATTCTTTTCTATTTAAAGAGTCTAAACTGTCTTTATATCAAACTATGCTGTCTATATAACAGGCAAACCCAGAAATATCAACTGTGCTTCACAAGGTAAGTATGCAAAATACGGTTTTATAGAATTGCTTGTAATGCATCTACTCCTATTTTTATTTTCTGGTCTATTCAGGTGTCTTTTATAATATCCATCTGCTTTTTAACTATGGAAAATTACAAACAAAAGCAAAAACAGAAAACAATTAAGGTCTGTTATCAAATCTTAAGCAAACATTCATCACTCTAGGACTGGGAAATTGCTCAGTGGGTAGAAACATATGGACCTGGGTGTGAATATTCAGCATGTATACATAATGCCAGGCATAGGGGATAGCTACACATAACTATTACCTCTGAATCCTGAGGGTTCGCTGACCAGTTCTCCAATCCCACACTGAATTTTTAGTTCAACAAGAGAACTTATGTCAAGAACAGTGAACAGCAGTAAAGAAGACGCTTGAAATCCTTCTCAGAACTCCAAAAACACATGCACAGATGGGTAAAGCCACACAGTTACAGGCATGCACCACACACTCACATCCACCAACATTCTTACAACACACAACACCACAGATACATAGAAAATGGTTAAGGGACTGCAGGATAATTCTTAATTTGCTGTTGTCACCCAGTATGTATCTTATATACTGATAATAACCAAGAAAAGATTAAGCTGGGAGAGAGTTTATCCATAATTTTAACTTTTGCCACTTAATACTTTGGCTTTTAATAAAAAGGCCAACAGATCTACCTCCTATTTGGTAAAAAAGAGAATAAAAAACCACAAAAACGTTCTGTCAGCCAACTTCCCTTTAAACGTCTGTTAAACAGGAAGACTGTTTTTTTTAAACATCATTTTAAATACTTAAATATGTATTTGTGCGTGTGTGTCTGTGTGTGTGTGCACGCACGTGTGTGTGTGTGTGTGTGTGTGTGTGTGTCTGTCTGTCTGTCTGTCTGTCTGTCTGTCTGTCAGTGTATTCTGTATGGAGATGATGTGCTGTACCACTCGGGACGAGGTGGTCTGGGGCCCATGGGTGATGCCGCGCCGCACTCCCCCCCCAGTCTCCTTCCCCGTAGGGCCTTCCCAGCGGTCCTGTAGCCGATTTTGGCACACCACCAAGGTGGAAGGGTGCCTGGCTGTGACCAGTCGCTGAACAGGGGGGGAGGGGCGGTCACCCACCAACCCCAGCCCCGGCCGCACTTGCGCACCTGAGCCTGCCTCCTGAGCGCCTGCTGACCCCCCTGTTGGGAGGAAAGGGGACGCTTGGAGTGGGGAGAAAAACGCGCGGGTGGAGGGGTCGGGAGGAACGGGGAGCGGGAAAGATCCGCCGGGACCACCGGCACGGCCGGACGCGCGCCGCCGGGTTGAATCCTCCGGGCGGACTGCGCGGACCCCACCCGTTTACCTCTTAACGGTTTCACGCCCTCTTGAACTCTCTCTTCAAAGTTCTTTTCCACTTTTCCTTACTGTACTTGTTGGCTATAGGTCTCGTCTCAGTATTTAGCCTTAATTGGAGTTTACCACCCGCTTTGCGCTGCATTCCCAAGCAACCCGACTCCAGGAATATCCGGGCCCGGCGCACCTGGGCCTGCTACTGGCCTCACACCGTCCAAGGGCTGGGCCTCGATCAGAAGGACTTGGGCCCCCCACGAGCGATGCCCAGGAGTGGGTCTTCCATACGCCACATTTGACGCGCCACGGCACGCGGCGGGTATTCGACGCTGGGCTCTTCCCTGTTCACTCGCCATTACTGAGGGAATCCTGGTTAGTTTCTTTTCCTCCGCTGACTAATAAGCTTAAATTCAGCGGATCTTCACATCTGATCTGAGGTTGCGGTCGAGAGGGGAAGGAGGAAAGGAGAGCGCGCGCGGCCGCGGGGGACGGACAGAGAGGAGAGCGAGAGGGTGCCGGGGTCCCAGGCCGAGGCCTGCGACCTCTCTACCCTGGCCAGCTCCCACATCCTGGGGACAAGTCGCATCAGCGCAGGGACTCCACAGCGTCACGCCAGCTGGCGCCCGAGCGGATGGCCCCCACAAGAGGGAGGGGGGAGGAGAGGTACCTGAGACCGGCCCCGGCGCGTGCGGTATCCCCCCACCCCCAGTCCGACCCTCGCAGGTTGCTTTCTCTGCACTCACTGGCGGGTGCGTGGCGGCGGTTGTACCGACCCCGTGGGCGGGACCAGCCTACCACCAGACAGGAGGTGCGATGACCGACCCGGGCAACACGGCCCCTCTCGCGCCCAGGCACCCGACCGGCCCACGCCGACGCGTCCCCACGGGTGGGGAGAGCGGGCGAGGACGGGAGCGGGAGCGGCGGAGCGCGCGGGGAAGGAGCCGCGAGGAGGGCCGCCCGGCCGCGCGACGACGGCGGGCGAGGAGGACGAGGCCCGCGCGGACCCACGGGGCGCGGGCGAACGCCGGACGCCGCCCACGTCTGAACTTCGGGAGACGGAGGGCCCCGGGGAACGGGGCCCTGCGAGCAGACTCCCAGCCGCGCGACGCGACCCCCACGCGGCGGCGAAACCGCAAGGGGGGGCGGCGATTGATCGTCAAGCGACGCTCAGACAGGCGTAGCCCCGGGAGGAACCCGGGGCCGCAAGTGCGTTCGAAGTGTCGATGATCAATGTGTCCTGCAATTCACATTAATTCTCGCAGCTAGCTGCGTTCTTCATCGACGCATGAGCCAAGTGATCCACCGCTAAGAGTCGTATAGGTATCTGGGGTGTGAGCAGACTCCTACGGGTGCTAAAAACAGCACCAGCTCCCCCGCCCGCCCCTGCTGAACTGGAAGAGAGGGGCCCACGGCGAGGCGGCTCCACCTCAGGCCCGCCAGCGGGAAACTAAAGGATACATGTGAAAAGAAAAAAAAGACAGGGTCGGGAATGGAAAGGCAGGACACACGGGACATGGGACGCCGCGAACCCAGCACCCGGCGGCGGCCAGCCAATGGGCGGGCAAGTCGGGCGCTCGGGCCGGGACCCCATGGGCGCCCAGAGGGGGCCCGCGACACGGCCCCCCGACTGCCGCCTCTGGAAGCGCCGGCGGCCGGAGGGGGCCCGCTGAGTCTCAGGGAGCACCAGGTGGAGGGAGGAATCCTGCAGACGACCGACAGGCGGTAGGGCGACCCCCCCCCCGCGGGGTCTTTAAACTTCCACGCTGGAAGAGGACAGCTAGGTACCCGGACATGAGTGGGGCGGAGACGCGAGGCCCAGAAGGCGGGGCGGGCTGCGAGAGCACACCCGTGGCACAGGCACCCCCTGCACGCGACAGAGACACCCCAGCACCTTCAGAGCAGGAGAGCTGTGGCGGAGGGGCGGCAGGTGCTGTGAGGAGAGGGAGCGGGTCCCGGCCACCACTTAACGCCCCCCCTCCCTGTGCACACGAGATGAGATCACGGAGCCGGTCCAGAAAGAGGCAGAATGACCTCGGTACGCCGAGGGCCTTGGCTGGCCAGCGGGCAAGGGAGGTGCCAGCGGCGGAGGCAGCAGTGCTGGGGGCAGAGGCTGGCACACGGAGGCAAGGACTTAGGCAGAAGAGCAAGGCAGAGAGAGAGAATGGAGGAGGTCCCTCGACAGACCAGACCTGACACCCTCCCCGCACCGCTCCTTAACGACCCCCGCCTTTCCCGAAATGCTCACTTGGCCGGCGCCGCGGCACACGCCACGAATGCGACCGGGACCAGGGGACCCATTCCCGGTGAGAGGAGGGACTCACACAGGCCCGAGAAAGGACCAGACACCCCCTTGGCCTTCTCAGTTAATGATCCTTCCACCGGTTCACCTACAGAAACCTTGTTATGATTTTTACTTCCTCTAGATAGTCAAGTTCGACCTTCTTCTCAGCCCTCCGACAGGGCCATGGGCTGATCAGGCCTCACATAACCATCCAATTGGTAGTAGCGAAGGGTGGTGTGTACAAAGGGCAGGGACTTAATCAACGCAAGCTTATGACTGGTACTTACTGGGAATTCCTCGTTCATGGAGAATAATTGCAATCCCCGATGTCCATCACAAATGAGGTTCAATGGGTTACCCGCGCCTGCCTTTGTATGGTAGGCACACACTGAGCCAGTCAGTGTGGCGCTAATGCAGCCCCGGACATCTAAGGGCATCACAGACCTGTTATTGCTCAATCTCGGGTGGCTGAACGCCACTTGTCCCTCTAAGAAGTTGGGGGACGCCGACCGCTCGGGGGTCGCGTAACTAGTTAGCATGCCAGAGTCTCGTTCGTTATCGGAATTAACCAGACAAATCGCTCCACCAACTAAGAACGGCCATGCACCACCACCCACGGAATCGAGAAAGAGCTATCAATCTGTCAATCCTGTCCGTGTCCGGGCCGGGTGAGGTTTCCCGTGTTGAGTCAAATTAAGCCGCAGGCTCCACTCCTGGTGGTGCCCTTCCGTCAATTCCTTTAAGTTTCAGCTTTGCAACCATACTCCCCCCGGAACCCAAAGACTTTGGTTTCCCGGAAGCTGCCCGGCGGGTCATGGGAATAACGCCGCCGCATCACCAGTCGGCATCTGTTTAGTTATGTACCCCCATTTCTTTTTCTTTTTCTTTCTCCATTTCTCTTTCTTTTTCTTTCATTGGGGGAGGGGATTTTTTTAATTCACATTTTAAATATGATTTTCCTGATTTGCCCTCTAGAAACTGGCTATTATGTCCCCTCATGCCTCCTGTTCTGAGGGCAGTTCCTCACTCACCCACTCACTCCTTCCAACCTGCCCATTCTGACACTTCCCTACACTGGGGCATCAAGCCTTGACAGGACCAAGGGCATTTGCTCCCATTGGTGCCTGAAAAGGATATCCTCTGCTTCATATGCAGATGGAGCCATAGGCTCATCCTTGTGTATTCTTGGGATGGTTGTTTAGTCCATGGAAGATCGAGGGCAGGGGTTTGGTTGGTTGATACTGTTCTTCTTATGGGGTGGCAAACCCCTTCAACTACTTCAGTTCTTTCTCTAACTCCTCTTTTTGGAACCTTGTTCTCAGCTCAATGCTTGACTGCAAGCATTCTCTCTCCCTTCTTCCCTCCCTCTCTTCTTCCCTCCCTCCCCACACCGCTCTATGTTTGTATGTTTGTGTGTTTGTGTGTCTCTGTGTATGTGTGTGTGTCTGTCTGTCTGTCTCCGTCTCTGTCTGTATGTCTTTCTAAGTGAATGTCACTTTTCTTTTCTTAGATAAAGTGATGAGATAAGAGTCTTACCCAAGCTATGCAAATACGTCCTTTAGGCTGAGGCCAGAGTATTTTTTCCCTCTGTTCTACTATTTATAGACCTAATACTAGGAGCTTCTAGCCTCCATGTAATCCAACCTTCCAAGCTGACTGATTCAATATGGTTTCTCTTGGCATCTTCATGAGTTGTTCTGCTTGGACTCACATTAACTTGGACAATGTGTTACAATCTTCTGGATCCTTCTAATTCTCCAGCTTTTTCTGTTTTCCCCAGTGAATAGTTTGTTCTCTCAGAACCTGAATCTGTAAAATCATGTCCAGAAAACTTCCGTAAACACATGCCACACACCACAACTTCTCTTTCTTGCTCTACTTCTCTCTGTCTTTCTTTTGTCTATTTTTGTCTCTCTTTCTCTACTCTTGTGTATTCTCTTATTCCTAAGCTGTTCTCATGTGAATTGGGCATATTTTATCTGTGATACATTCTGTCACTTTTTTCTTTGAATTACTACTTTATCTGGCCCTCAATTATATGACACTTTCAAACATGGCTACTTCTTTATGTAAACTAACCTTACAATGTACAATCATTTTGCTAATATTTATCTACCTAGTTCTTACCTGGACCTATTGGTTATAAAGAATTAACCTTTCAGGATGCCTATATTTATGGCAGAATCTTTCTGACCTTTCATATATGATGTCCTGTGTCTCAAAGATGAGGGTATTAGAATAAAATTATTCTACACATTTTCTAGAACATTGAAAGATTCAACTTAAGTCTTATTTTATGATCCCATTAGCAGCCATCAGTCCAAAACACAAAATCACTAAAACAAATCCTAGTTGCATCAGGTAGGGTGGGAAGATATCCCAGTGATTAAGCAGGCAGGAAATGTTAGAGAGACATGGGAAGAAGATTGTTTATTGGTCTATATTTATGGCTTGCTCAGCCTGTGTTTTTATAAAAGCTAGAACAATAAACCCAGGAGTGGGACAACCTACAGTGAGCTGGGCCCTCCAACAAAATTATTGATCAAGAAAGTGCCCACAGGCTTTTTCATTGGACAATCTTATGAAGAGTTTTTTCTCAGTTAAGATTTCTTCTTCCAAGTTATCTCTAGTTTTATATCACGTTGATAAAAAACCTTCCTATATAGTTTGTAGGTGAGAGTTTGTGGGTGTATATCTCTAAGCTTGTGTATTGAAGTGATATCATTAAAAATTTTACAAAAGAATGGCTAATAATAACCTGTGTGTGTGTGTTTCTTTAATCCCGCAGGCTTTTGCCCGATTCTTGGTACCGTGTCGGTGCAGGCATTGGGCACCGACAGTGTATGTCAGTGAAATTATGTGTGTATATGTGTTTCTGCATGCCCACAGATATTATATGTATCATAATAGGGTATTAAAGAGGACAATGACTTAATCTAAAGAAATGCTTTAGATTATAGCACACACCAGCAAGAAAACATTCCTTTTTTGGCATGGGGTAGCAATTGGGCTTGCAACAATAAATTATGAAATATACTAGGAAGAGTGAAATAGCTCAGTAGGTAAAGATATTTGTTGCCAAGGCTGTTAACCTTGGTTTGGTCCTTGGGACATACACAATGGAAGGAGGAAATGAATGCCATAAATTGTACTCCGTCATCCACATGTGTGCAATCACATGCAGAAACAAGCAAATACTCAACTAAAAGAATCAGAAAATTAGAATTCTATAAATATAGGACTTAAAATATATGCATAAATTAAAGTAAGGAAATAGATTGACATGAGATATGGTAAGAATTCTGTAAAGCTGATACATACCCAGACTTAGAGAAAGTATCCCTATACATATGTGTGTTCCGTTTCTCCCATTTCTGGAGCAAGAAAAAAATTACATACATGGAATTTCTGCCTAGTATTACAGAGCAACAGAACATAATATTGAGAATTAAAAGAAGAATACATATATAGTTCATAAGAAGGCAACTTGGTCTTGCAGAGATAAGCTAAACAACTCCTGGATACTATAAGTTCAGACTCATGAACATGTATTACTCAGATTGGTGAATCAAAAAACTTAAATATGGGGCATGTAGATTCCAGAGACTTTTCCACAGTGGAATTGTGTAACCAGGGTGACCAGACAATAGCACTTGCATTTGTATCACTTAGATTTATAGAGACCTTTCCTTGCATGGTGGAGGAATAGGCATCTACACTGAAATGTACTATATGTAACTAGAGAAATAAAACAAAATGTTCTACTTTATAACCAAATCAGGAATACTACTAGGAAATTCCAGGTTTCTTAGTCACATCATGAAATAGAATCAAGTGACCTTGTTCCAATATAATATTCTTCATTCTTTCTGAGATATGAGGTAGAGGATGAAAGAAAATACCCCAACAACCTGGGTTTAGGGTAATGTATTAGTTAAAAATGTCAAGTGTATGAGTCCAAGGGGATCTGACATCCATCAGGAGTCATGGAATACTTCCACTGGACTCTCCACAGTGGTTGCCTGTGTAGGATTTGGTTGCTGAATCAGCACTCATTTTTCAAATGTAGAAGACATCAAAATATAGACAAGAGGGATCATCCTCATATTTACAAAGCACCCCCACAAGTTTTGTATTGTCTTACTTGGAAAGGATAAATTTAAAAGAGTAAAACAATATTATTATACTCAAGGAAAAAGCTTGTGTCAAAGAAACAAAACAACAATTAAAGGCAAAAGTCTATGTTTTTCAATAGAGTGACTATAAGGAAAAGAAGTACACTTTAAGCAGAAATTGTTGTTATCTTCTTCAAATTTATGGAGCATGGATGTTATAAAATGAATGATAAGATAGAATAACAATGTAGGGTGAGAAGCTAATTGAGAGAGGAGCAGAAATTAAAATCAAAACAGCTCAGAGCATCAAAGAAGCCTGTGGTAAAACCAAATCTGCAGCAACACAATTGTAAGCAATACCCATTATGGAAAAGTAAAAGACAATTCAAAAGGCACATTAATGTATATGATGGACACTTGTGTCAACTTGGATTTAGATGCCTCTAAATCTGGAGGGGTTTGTCTCCTATTGAGAAGGCAAAATGTTGTTCCCCTTCAGAAATTTGAAGTAGATTGAATAATTTTACCCTCTTTGTCCTAGTAAAAAAAAAAATAAGGCCATAAAATAATTTAAATTGTAAACGTGTGTATGTGGGGGTGTGTGTCTTTATTAAATTATGTTTATTTGCCTGCATAGGGTTGCCTGTGGAGGCTAGAAAAGGAAGGATATTGGGTCCCTGAAACTGAAATTACCAGTGATTATGAGTCATCTTGTTCTTTGAATCTAACATGGGTCTTCTTCAAAAGTAGTACATGTTCTTAACTTCTCCGTCATCTCTCCAGTCTCCTGTAAAAATAAGTTTAAAAAAAAATGATTTCTGTTGCCTAAAGACAAGGAGGCTGAATGAATATAATGATTCTGAGGTTATTTTTAAAGATGAAATTCATTATGATAGACAATGGGCATAATATATCTAAAACTAAGAAAAGATAAAGTGCAAACAATAAGGAACAGTGTGCTGTATGAGAGATGTTGCAGGGTAAAAAATGACATGAAACTTTCTAAAGAGGCTTGAGTCTGCTTATAAGGTCGCAGTACTTTGTGTGTACATGTTTGTGTGGGGGTACATGTGTCTGCAGGTGCATGTCCACAGGTGTGAATAAGGAGGTCAAAGGTCAATACTGGGTATCATTCTCAGTCTTTCTCTACTGTATTGATTTTGCGACATGGTCTCAAGCTGACCATGGAATTACCAATATAGCTAGACTGGGGCTCTGTCAAGTCACAGGGTTTCTTTATTCTCCATTTCACAGGCACCAGGATGATTAGCTTGGAACACAGTCCCATGACTTTTTACATGTTCTCTGGAGACTGCACTCAGATCCTCATGCATGTATCAGAAATAATTTAGCAGAGGTGCTACCTCTTTCTGGCAGTGGCCATGTAGCTGCTGCAAGGAATAGCATATGAGTGCTTCAGTGACAGGATTCTACTGTGGCAAGTCCATTTAAACCACTTCTCAGTTGACAAGGGAAATTTGGTGGCCTTTATATTTAGTACCAAGTTTGCATGCCCTACAAGCTCTCCTTTCCTTCATTGTACTGCATATAGTCATTATCAAAATTGTATCACTTCATCAGTCATGGACAAGGCCATCTGGAGTCACACAGGTTAAGTCACTGTGGATGATTCTACATCTTTCTCAAAACTCTTTCAAGGGATAAAATGTTCTTCACCTCTTTTTGTATCTATCAATCCTCCAGATGTTACCATAAATCCTGGGAATTTGAGACTTATAATCATATCTTTAGAGAAGTATCCAGTCACACTGAGCAAGTCTGTGTCAGTTGTGGAGAGAGGTAGGTCCTGCTTACATAACTATTTTTAAGAAGCTATATCTGATCAATAGAGACATGGGAAATGCAGAGATTATGTTGGATTGATAGAGACTTGAAAATGGCTCTTAGAATGATTACATCTTACAAAGATCTATATATTAGAAAGATATCTAGAAGATCTGCTTTGTAAAATGAACTTGTCTGTCTGCAATTAAAAGGGAATTATGATAGGAGATAATAACTAGAGATAGTTTACCAACAAATGTTTAATTCGGCCTCTCACCATGCATAACTATGTAACCATGTTTGCTACCAGACGGATATGTCTTCCTGTTTACAGGACATGCCTGGCCAGACATCTCTTTTGTCTTGCTGAAATTGTGCTTTTTAATGCAAAATAAGTTTAGGTGGTGACTGATCCAAGGAATGGCAGAAGGAGGAAGGGGAACTATTGGGGGATTTGTGTAAAGATAGAGCTTTTGAAATGTGGATATTATGATTTCTTTTAATAATGTAAGCAATGATATCACTGCTTGGGTAAGCACAATTGTCATTGTATAAATATAGAAGGCTCAAGTTATTTGTGGCCACTTGCCTGAAAATCAAAAGGTGGTCAGTGTCTTCACTTTTGTTAACTCCCCTTCTCCATTTCAGGACCTAAACATTATAGCCAGAACTGACATTGGCATCTTCTTTGTTCCTAAATTTTAATTTTTAAAAAATTTTTATTAGATATATTTCTTTACTTACATTTCAAACATTATTCCCCTTCCAATCTCCTGTCCATAAACCCCATTCCCTTCCCTCCCCCTCCCCCATACAGGTATTCCCCCTATACATCCACTTTATTCCCCCCCATATTCCCCTGCACTGGTGGTCCAACCTTGGCAAGACCAGGGGCTTCCCCTTCCCCTGGTGCCCCAACAAATCTGTTCTCTGCTATATATGCAGTTGGAGCCCTGGATTATTCCATGTATAGTCTTTTGGTACTGGTTTGGGCACTGGAAGCTCTGTTTGGTTGGCATTGTTGTTTTGATGGGGTTGCATGCTCCTTCAACTCTTTCAATATTTCGTCTAATTCCCTCCAAGGGTCTTGTTCTCATGTCAGTGGTTTGCTGCTAGCATTGACTTCTGTATTGGACATGCTCTGGATGTGTCTCTCAGGAGAGAGCTATATCCGGTTACTTTCAAGATGCATTTTATAACTTCATCAATCTTATCTAGTATACATATATATAAATATACATATATGCATATATAAATATACATATATACATATATATCCCCTTTTAAGAAGGAGTGAATTTTGGTCATCCTTCTTCTTGAGCTTCCTGTGGTCTGTGGATTGCATCTTGGGTAATTCGAGCTTTTTGGCTAATATCCACTTATCAATGAGTGCATACGAAGTGTGTTTTCCTGTGATTGAGTAACCTCACTCAGGATGATATTTCTAGTTCATTCCATTTGCCTATGAATTTCATGAAGTCATTGTTTTTG
This sequence comes from Rattus rattus, assembly GCF_011064425.1. Classification (NCBI taxonomy): domain Eukaryota; kingdom Metazoa; phylum Chordata; class Mammalia; order Rodentia; family Muridae; genus Rattus; species Rattus rattus. The sequence continues at coordinate 92,369,018 of NC_046156.1, forward strand.
ATAGCTGAGTAGTACGCCACTGTGTAGAAGTATCACTTTTTTGAATCCATTCCTCTGTCGAAGGGCATATGGGTTCTTTCCAGTTTCTGGCTATTATTAATAAGGCTGATATGAACATAGTGGAGCATGTGTCTTTGTTGTATGTTGGAGCACCTTTTGGGTATATGCTCAAGAAGGTAGTGCAATCTCCAATTTTCTGAGGAAACTCCAGACTGATTTCCAAAGTGGTTGTACCAGTTTGCAATCCCACCAACAATGGAAGAGTGTTCTTCTTTCTCCACATCCTCCCCAGCATCTGCTGTCAACTGAGTTTTTTATATTAGCTTTTCTGAATGGTGTGAGGTAGAATTTCAGGGTTGTTTTGATTTGCATTTCCCTGATGACTAAGGATGTTGAACATTTCTTTAGATGTTTTTTGGCCATTTGATAATCTTCAGCTGAGAATGATTTGTTTAGCTCTGTACCCCATTTTCTTTTTTTATTAACTTGAGTATTTCTTATATATATTTTGAGTTCTTATTCCTTTCATGTTTCTGGGCAAACATCCCCTGTAATTCCTCCCTAGGATTCTTTAGGGGTCTTCCCCTCCCCATCCTCCCCCATTGCCGCTTCCCCCCAACAATCTATTCACTGGGGGTTCAGTCTTTATACCCAGGGCTTCCCTTCCACATATATCCCATTTAGGATATTCATTGCTACCTATGAGGTCAGAGTCCAGGGTCAGTCCATATATATCTTTATAGTGGCTTATATCCCTTTTAGACTCTGGTTGCATCTGGCATTTTTGTACATATGGGGTCTCCTTTTGAGCATCTTCCAGTTCTTTCTCTGGATTCCTTCAACCAGGGTACTATTCTCAGTTCAGTGGTTTGCTGCTGGCATTCGCCTCTGTATTTGCTGTATTCTGGCTGTGTCTCTCAGGAGCGATCTACATCCGGCTCCTGTCGGCCTGTCCTTCTTTGCTTCATCCATCTTGTCTAATTGGATGGCTTTATATGTATGGGCCACATGTGGGGCATAGCTCTGAATGGGTGTTCCTTCACTGTGTCTGTTTTAATTTTGCCTCTCTATTCCCTGCCAAGGGTATTCTTCATTCCCCTTTTAATAAATAAGGCTGATTCACATTTTGATCATCCGTCTTGAGTTTCATTTGTTCTAGGCATCTAGGGTAATTCAAGCATTTTTGGATATATGCCACTTATCAATGAGTGCATACCTTTGTGTTTTTCTGTGATTTTGTTACCTCACTCTGAGGATGATACTTTCCAGTTCCAACCATTTGAATCTAATTTCATAAAAATGGAAGAGTTTTTTGATAGCTGAGTATCCTTCCATTGTGTAATGTACCAGTTTTTTATTTATCCATTCCTCTGTTGAAGGGCATCTGGATTTTTTCCAGCTTGTTTTTTAAATAATTTCTGCTTGAACATAAATGCACGAACTTTTTTATATGTTGTTTTTGGGTATATTGTGAGAGGTCTTAGCTGGATCCTTTGTTTAGCTCTGTACCCCATTTTTTTAGGGTTATTTCACTCTCTGGATTCTAACTTCTTGAGTTCTTTGTATGTTTTAGATATTAGCCCTGTATCAGATGGAGGATTGGTAAAGATCTTTTCCCAATCTGTTGGTTGCCATTTCATCCTATTGACAGTGTCTTTTGCTTTACAAAAGCTTTGCAGCTTTATGAGGTCCCATTTGTCGATTCTTGATATTAGAGCATGAGCCATTGGCATTTTGTTCAGGAAATTTTGCCCAGTGCCCATGTGTTCCAGGCACTTCCCCATTTTTTCTTCTCTTAGTATGAGTGTATCTGGTTTGATGTGGAGGGCCTTGATCCACTTGGACTTAAGCTTTGTACATGGTAATAAGAATGGATCAATTTGCATTCTTCTTCATGCTGACCTCCAATTGTACCAGCACCATTTGTTGAAAATGTTATCTTTCTGCCATTGGATGGTTTTAGCTCCTTTGTCAAAGATCAAGTGACTATAGATGTGTGGGTTTATTTCTGGGTCTTCAATTCTATTCCACTGATCTATCTGTCTGTCTCTGTACCAATCCCTTACAGTTTTTATGACGATTCCTCTGTAATACTGCTTGAAGTCAGGGATGGTGATTCTCACAGAAGTTCTTTTAATGTTGAGTATAGTTTTCGCTATCCTGGGTTTTGCAAATTGCTCTTTTTATCTGTATAAAGAATTGAGTAGGGATATTGATGGAGATTGTATTGAATCTATAGATTGCTTTTGGCAAAATGGCCATCTTTACTATATTAATCCTGCCAATCCATGAGCATGGAAGATCTTTCCATCTTCTCAGTTCTTCCTCAATTTTTTTCTTAAGAGACTTGAAGTTCTTGTCATACAGATCTTTCGTTTGCTTGGTTAAAGTCACACCAAGATATTTTATATTACTTGGGAATATTGTGAAGGGTGTCATTTCATTAATTTTTTTCTCAGCCTGTTTATCCTTTGAGTAGAAGAAGGCTACTGAATTGTCTGAGTTAATTTTATACCCGGCACTTTGCTGAAGTTGTTTATCAGGTTAAGTAGTTCTCTGGTAGAACTTTTGGGGTCACTTAACTATACTATCGTATCATCTGCAAATAGTGATAATTTGATTTCTTCCTTTCAATTTTGTATCCCTTTGACCTCTTTTCACTGTCTGATTGCTCTGGCTATGACTTCAACTATTAGATTGAATAAGTAGGGAGAGTGTGGGCAGTCTTGTTTAGTTCCTGATTTTAGTTGGATTGCTTCAATTTTCTCTCCATTTAGTTTGATGTTAGCTACTGGTTTGCTGTATATTGCTTTTACTATGTACAGATATGGGCCTTGAATTCCTGATTTTTCCAGGACTTTTATCATGAAGGGGTGTTGAACTTTGTCAAATGCTTTTTCAGCATCTAATCAAATGACCATGTCATTCTTATCTTTGGGTTAGTTTATATAGTGGATTACATTGATGGATTTTCGTATATTAAACAATCCCTGCATCCCTGGAATGAAGCCTACTTGATTATGATGGATGATCATTTCGATGTGTTCTTGGATTCCGTTTGTAAGACATTTATGAGTATTTTTGCATCAATAATCATAAGGGAAATTGGTCTGAACTTCTTTTTCTTTGTTGGGTCTTTGTGTGGTTTCAGTATAAGATTAATTGTATAATCTTATTATACAATTATTAATTCATAGAAGGAATGCAGGTGTGTTCCATCTGTTTCAATTCTGTAGAATAGTTTGAACAGTATTAGTATGAGGTCTTCTGTGAAGGTCTGGTAGAATTCAAACCTGAATCCATCTGGACCTGGGCTCTTTTTGGTTGGGAGACTCTTAATAACAATAACTGCTTCCATTTCTTTAGGAGTTATGGGGGTGTTTAAATGGTTTATTTGTTCCTGATTTAGCTTTGGTACCTGGTATCTGTCTAGAAAATTGTCCATTTCCTCCAGATTTTCCAGTTTTGTTGAATATAGGCTTTTGTAGTAGGATCTATTTTTTTTTTAATTTCTTCAGATGCTGCTGTTATGCCTCCTTATTCATTTCTGATTTTGTTAATTTGGATACACCCTCTGTGACCTCTGGTTAGTCTAAGGGTTTATCTATCATGTTGATTTTCTCAAAGAACCAGCTCCTGGTTTTGCTGATTCTTTGTATACTCATTTTTGTTTGTACTTGGTTGATTTCAGCTCTGATTTTGATTATTTCCTGCCTTCTACTCCTCTTGGGTTTATTTATTTCTTTTTGTTCTAGAGCTTTTAGGTGTGCTGTCAACAGTGGCCCTTAGAATTGGGGGTGATTTGGAGGGGGGTTCTGGGTCTCCTTGGGTATTCCATTGTCTTTATAGGTGATATCTTCTGTCCTAATGTGGTCTTTATCTGGTTGGCTGTTTTAACACCTACCTCTAAGGAGAGGTCTCCTTAGTTGGATGCGGGGAGGTGGAGTAAGGGGAGAGGTAGGTGGAAGCTCCTTTGTTTTTTTTTTAATGGAGTCCTGCCCTGGGGGGAGAGGGAGGAGCAGACAGTCTGTTTAGTGTCTCCTTTGAAGCCTTGGGGGTTTTCTGCATCAGCTCAGCCACAGGGCACATCCCCTAGGTGATACAGGACTTAGAAGTTTGACCACACTTACCCCACACTGCCACAGGGTGGGTGTTGGGCTGTGGAAAGCTGCAAGAACACTGCCGGGGGTGGGGGTGGTGGTGGGTGGGGGGGGGTGCAGGAACTGAGGAATTTTTTTTTTAATGTTGTGTTTTTGTGTGTGTCGGTGAACTGTCTGTTACAGAAAAGAGGAGAAACGGTTTGTCCAATGGGAACATTCCCTTGGCCTATCGGCCTTGGGGGATTCCACAGAAGTCCAAAACGTTAAGCCTTCCTGCAGATTAAAGAATGAGCAGCTGCCCTGTGGCTTTAAGTGTCTGCTGCGTTACCAGGTTAGATAGGGAGTCTGCCAAAACCGATTGCAGGCTGTTTTGCAGGCTGTCAGGATTTAGACAGGGGCTAGAGGGACCTTCAGCCAACCCCAGAGAGTAGCTCTGGCCAGGAGCCTTCAGTTGCCCCTTCAGCTTGACCTAAGCTTGAGATGGTGCTGACTGAAAACTCAGCAGGAAAAGATAGGTTGCTAGTCTCCAGAGTTGGGGGAGGTGACTCACCTTCCCGCACTGCAGTTTTGTTGATCATTGTTCGAGCACTACATTTTAGGGCTCTGGTGCCGAGTGCTCTCCGCAGTGATCTCTGACCAGGCTGGCTAGTTGTGTGGGTACAGGTAAAGGGAGAAAGATCTCAGGCAGGGAGGGGGAACATTTTTTTGCCACCCCAACTGCCTGCCACTTTGGTTACCTGGGCTGGGCTGAACCAGCAGGGGACTGACTAGCCAGTGAGGAGTGCAAGGGAGATTCTGGCAGTGATGATTTCTGGAGAGCAGATCTCATCTCCAAGTGGCAGAGTAACAGCTCTTATAACAGAAGCTCGTAGACAATGGAATAATTCCTGCACGCCTTTCATTGTGCTTAAATAGTTTTGTGAATGGGTCAGTGTCTGACAGAAGGTACTTCCTATTGGTTTGTCCTGAGAGCTTGGGAAGACCTCCTCATATACTTATTTGTAGGTGTGGTCCTGCTTCTACCTCTGATCTGTCTTGAGCCTACATGACCTGTGGTGAAGGGGCTTGCAGCATTGCCCTACATGACTGGTCTGTCTCAAACCTCTGTAAAGGGGTCTTTGGGGGGACCTGATATCCTGGGAAATTGGGAAGGCACCGGCAGTCCCCTTTAAGTGTCCTGGGGATTCAACCTATCTCCAGCAGGAATCAGGGTACCTTTCACTGCCTGCCCCTCTAGTGAATTACATTGATGGATTTCCATATATTGAACCATCTCTGCATCCTTGGGATGAAATCTACTTCATCATGATGGATTATCATTTTGATGGTTGCTTGGATTTGGTTTGTCAGAATTTTATTGAGTATTTTTGCTTTGATATTCATAAGGGAAATTGCTCTGAAGTTCTCTTTCTTTCTTGGTTTTTTGTGTGGTTTAGGTATAAGCATTGTTGGTATCAAGTGTTGCCTTTAGCAGTAACACCATACATTCCCAGAAGACGTTTTGGCTCAAGTCTCACCTCCACCTGGGCATCTTTACCTCACAGTACAAATAAAAGCAGACTCCCTCCACCCTCACTTTCTTTTCTGTTCTTTCTCTGGCCCCTTCCCCTTGTATTTAATAAGGGAATTATTAAATCTCACCACATGGAACCATGTTGGTATTGGTTTGGTGTGCTCTTTCTGGACGGGTGCAGCCAATATTTAATAGCAACAAGCATAATGATGGTTTCATAGAAGGAATTGGGTAATGTTCCTTCTTTTTCTATTTTGTGGAATAGTTTGCACCATATTGGTATGATATCTTCTATGAAGGTCTGATAGAATTCTGCACTAAATACATCTGGTCCTGGGCTTTATTTTGTTGGGAGACTTTTAATAACCGCTTCTATTTCTTTAGTAGTTTTGGGACTGTTTAGATGCTTTGTGTGATCCTGACTTAACTTTGGCACCTGGTATCTGTCTAGAAAATTATCCATTCAATACAGATTTTCCAGTATTGTTGAATATAAGCTTTTGTAGTAGGATCTGATTATTTTCTGAATTTCCTCAGATTCTCTTGTTATGTCTTACTTTTCATTTCTGATTTGTTAATTTGGATACCCTGTGCCCTCTGGTTAGCCAGGCTAAGGGTTTATTATCTATCTTGCTGATTTTCTCAAGAAATCAACTCCCACTTTTGTTGATTCTTTGTATATTCCTTTTTGGTTTCTACTTGGTTGATTTCAGCCCTGAGTTTAATACAATTTCCTACCTTCTACTCTTCTTGGGTGCATTTGATTCTTTTAGTTCTAGAGGTTTTAGGTGTTCTGTCAAGGTGCTAATGTATGCTCTCTCCAATTTCTTTTTGAGCTGTGAGTTTTCCTCTTAGCACTGCTTTCATTGTGTTCCATAAGTTTGGGTACATTGTACCTTTATTTTCATTAAATCCTAAAAAGTCTTTAATTTATTTCTTTATTTCTTCCATGACCAAGTTATCATTGAGTAGAGTGTTTTTCAGCTTCCATGTATATGTGAGCTTTCTGTCACTATTGTTGTTATTGAAAACAAGCCTTAGTCCATGGTAATCTGATAGGATGCATGCAATTTCAATCTTATATCTGTTGAGGTCTGTTTTGTGATCAATTATATGGTCAGTTCTGGAGAAGGTACCATGAGGTTGTAAGAAGAAGGTATATTCTTTTGTTTTAGGATGAAATGTTCTATTAATATCTGTTAAGTCCATTTGGTTCATAACTTAGGTTAGTTTCTCTATGTCTCTGTTTAATTTCTGTTTCTATGAGCTGTCCATTGATCAAAGTGGGGTGTTGAAATCTCCCACTCTTATTGTGTGACATGCAATATATGCTTTGAGCTTTAGTAAGGTTTCTTTTATGAATGCAAGTGCCCTTGCATTTGGAGCATAGATATTCAGGACTGAGAGTTCATCTTGTTGGACTTTTCCTTCGATGAATATGAAGTGTCCTTCCTTATCTTTTCTGAAAACTTTTAGTTGAAAGTTGATTTTATTCGATATGAGAATGGCTACTCCAGCTTTTTTCTTTGGACCATTTGCTTGGGAAATTATTTTCCAGCAATTTACTCTGAGGTAATGTCTGTCATTGTCACTTATGTGGGTTTCCTGTTTGCAGCAAATACTGAGTCCTCTTTAAGTATCCACTCTGTTTGTCCATGTCTTTTTATTAGAGAAGTGAGTCCATTGATATTAAGAGATATTAAAGAATAGGATTGTTGTTTCCTGTTATTTTTTGTTGTTAGAGGTGGAATTATATTTGTGTATTTCTCTTCCTTTGGTTTTGTTGCAAGAAGATTACTTTTGTGCTTTTTCTAGGGTTAGTTTTCCTCCTTGTGTTTGAGTTTTCGATCTATTATTCTTTGTAGGACATAAATACCTATCTTAAAGAAGTACAGCACAACACAGGTAAGGAATAGAAGCCCTTAAGAAGGAAACACAGAAATCTCCTGAAGAACTACAGGAAAGCACAAACTAACAGGTAAAGGAATTGAACAAAGTCATCCAGGAATTAAAAATGGAAATAGAGACAATAAAGAAAGCACAAAGGATGACAACCCTGGAGATGGAAAAAGAAGGAAGGAGATCAGGAGTCAGAAACACAAGTATTTTCAATCAGAAATCAAGAGATAGAGGAGAGAATCTCATCGGCAGAAGATAACAGAAAACACTGACACAACCATCAAAGATAATGTAAAACGCAAAAAGCTCCTAACCCAAAACATTGAGGAAATCCAAGACACAATGAAAAGATCAACCCTAAGGATAGTAGGTATAGAAGAGAGCTAAGATTTCCAACATAAATGTCCAGTAAATATCTTCAACAAAATTATAGAAGGAAACTTCCCTAAAGAAAAGAAAGACATGCCCATAAACATACAAGAAGTTTACAGAACTCCAAATAGATTGACCAGAAAGGAAATCTGTCCCATCACATAATAGTCAAAATACCAAATGCACAAAACAAAGAAAGAATATTAAAAGCAGTAAGGGAAAATATCAAGTAACATATAAAGGCAGACCTATCAGAATTACACCAGACTTTTCACCAGAGACTATTAAAGCCAGAAGATCCTTGGCAGATGTCATACAGATCCTAAGAGAACACAAATCTAGGCTACTCTATCCAGCAAAACTGTCAATTAACAAAGATGGAGAAACCAATATACTCCATGACAAAACCAAATATACAAAGAACCTATGCATTTATTATGTGTATCTAACTGTGTGTCAGACAGACATCTATATACACATGTAAATAAATTACATATTTACTAAATTACTCAAAAACATTTTACAATATTCAAGTAGACATATGTACACACATGCCTACATATATACACATATACAAGTGTGGCTGGTATATACCCATGGGTTAGGTGTCTTTTTTGCACATCTGTCTTTATAAATGTGTGTGGTCTGTGTGTGTGTGTGTGTGTGTGTGTGTGTGTGTGTGTATGTGTGTGTGTGTGTGTGTGTGTGTGTGTGTGTGATGTGTATATATTTATGTGTGAATGCACACCCTTTTGTATAGAAACACATGTGAAAGTCAGAGGAAAAGTTCATGTGTAGGTTCTCACCCCTTACCTTGTCCTGGGTAGCCTCTATTGCTACTACCACTGAGTAGTCAAGGCTACCTTGATCAGAAGCATCCATTCTTTTCTCTTTCCACATTACCATGTGACCTGTGGTATCCACATCAACCATGCCCATGCTTATTTCATCTGGATTAGTTTTTGATATGGTGGGTGTTTGTGGCAAGGTCTTTTCCTTAATGAATAAAGATTTCAGGGCACCAATCACTGGACATGTACTTCCAGGTTAGACTTCCAGGTTGGAGGGAGAAAGAGAGGATGAGAAAAGGGACCTGTGGATTGTTGGATTGTGGGAGAACTTGGGGTAGGTGATATAATGAACTAGAGCCTCCCACTTAGATTTCCCATCAGTCAGGATCAGCCACTGAAGGATTTCATTTACTGTGGCTTACTAATAAGGATGTTAGTAGTTGTACCCAGTGATTGAATTACCTGTTGATTCTAAACTAAGTTTGTGTGGTGTTTGCCTTCACACAGCTTCTCAACTGATTTCCAGAGATAGGTACAGCCCCACTCTCCCCGTCGAGGCCAGATGATAAATTTGGATGCTCGAGTCTGAGGTTTGTCATGGTAGTGACTTTCTAAGGTGAGTTAGCTAATTGGGCGAAGAGATTTCTGGAGCTACAGGCCAGAAAGTCTGTCAAGATGAGAACAGCCCACCAGGGCCAAATGACCCATTGGTGCCATGTGACCTGCTGGTACATGGGGTAATATGGGATGGCGCCCTCTTCGGTATTTCACACTGCAGGTGTTCAAATTCAGTTTGAACCCAAATGAGTACTTTGGTATTAAAGCCTAAGGTTTAACCAATAACAATATTCCAGCACTGACATTATATTTCATAGCATAAAGCATCCTATGGGATCTGTACGGTTCAGAATGAGTTCTCTATATTTGATCTTTTCACAAGATTCAACCCAACTCCCAGCTCCTTTGGAGGTCACCAACTATACTATAGGCTGTTCTCCTATGGCACCAAACCTGGGCATAAAATGTAAAATGTTATCAGGTTGATTGAACTCCCATGAATCCTTTTCCTTTCACTTTCCTCTTTGTTCAGCCACTGATGGCTTTTGGTTGTCTTTTTAAGTAGCCATACACATACCACCTTTTACATTGTCTTTTACAGAGAGGCTCTATGGCTCACGTCTGGACAAACCACACCAGGCCAACAGGGCTCCACGTGGAGAGGTTTATTGGAATGGTAGAGACAAAGGCCAAGGGGTGAAGAGAGGTAGGAGAGAAAGAGAGGAGAAAAAGGGAAGAGAGGAGAGACAAGTGGAAGAGGGCAGAAAGGATCTGCCTTTTATGTGAAATGTGGTGTAACTGTAACATGAAATGTATGCTGGAAATGGATGACCGTTGCCTTGACAACAGATGCTCAGGTGACCAGATGACATCATTGCTGGAGGCAAAAGCAGTTCCTGATACCAACATTTGGAAATTTAGGTCACCAACTGGGACCCTCCTTTGTACTTGTAGCATACCTGTCCAAAAAAACTAGATCTAACCATGCAGGGATGGCACCTTGTGTTTGTACCTTAGCAGCTGCTGAACTCCTTATTCAAGAATAAGAAAACCTAACATTTGGGTTGCCTATAATGGTCTTCTCCTCTTATAACATGTCACAGCTCCTACCTTTCAAAGGTTTACAGAATCTACCTCCCTCCAAGGTTCTTTCTCTTCAGGTAGGAGTAATAGAAGACTCCACACTAACCTTTCAATCACACCTGCCTTTCCAATCTTCTTTCTCCACCAAATACTAACCACTCCTTATCTCACCCCTGCACTAAAACCTTAGAGGAATTATTACCTCACCCTTCACACCTACAGGAGGGCAATTTGCTTCAGACCGTCTACACCTGGTATACAGATGAAAGCTCCTTTCTACATGAAGGAGCCATAAGAGCCAGCTACCCCATAGTGTCAGACACTGAGGCACAGGCCCTTCCTGCTCATACCACCAATCAACAGGCTGAAGTAGTAGTCTTTACCCATGCCTTTAAACTGGCACAGGGACAATCCCTCAACATCTACACAGATTCTAAACATGCTTTCCATATCATCCTGACCCATGCCACTAACTGGAAGGAGCACGGGGTACTTATGACTAAAGGAGGATCAGTAACTAATGCAAACCAAATTATGGCCATGCTAAAACCTCCCATCTCCACACAGCTATTGGGTTTATCCACTGCAGATCCCACCTGACGAATGACTCTATTGACTTCAAGGGAAACGACGGAGCTGAAGAGGCAGCCAGAGCTGAGGCCCTTAGGGGCCTACACATGTCTCACCCTCCCCAGGACATTCTTACACTGCAACCCACATCCACACTCTCACTCCCTAACACTCATCAAACTCTGTCCTATCTTCGCCACATCTTTCATCCTAACAGCAAGGCGTTGTCTTATTTTGTTAAAACCCACCTGAAGCCTACTCCTAAGGACTTAAGTTTCTTAAAATCCATCACTGCCTCTTCCAAAGTCTGTCAAATGTCAGACTTCAACCTCTGTATTGTAGCACCCTTTTTCTACCCATCAGGCCAGAGGTTCCCTTCCTGGAACGACTGGCAACTTGTCTTTACCCACATGCCAAATGTGCCAAGTACCTCCTAGTTTTGATTGACACATTCTCGGGGTGGGTGGAGGCATATCCCACAACTAACAAAAGGGTTCAGACAGTTTCTGAGCTCCTCTTCCAAGAGATCATCCCCAATTTGGTGTCTCAGCCTCCCTTCAGTGAGACAATGGTCCCGAATTTACTTCCCAAATTTCTCAAATTCTGTCTAAGGCCCTAGACATCTCCTGGCATTTTCATATTCCATACCACCCTCAATCTTCAGGTAAGGTAGAAATAACTAACTGCTCCCTAAAAACCACTCTTGTCAAACTGTCACAGGAACTTCGATTGGGCAAAACTCCTACCTCTGGCTCATTTTAGGCTACAAGCTCTCCCCAAGTGACCTCTCTTTGTCTCACCTTTCAAACTCATGAATGGATGTCAGTACTAACTCCTGGTCTTTCAACTAAATGTGCTCCCCTCCTAGACCATTTACTTACCCCATTACTTTGTCACCCCCTTTCTCTCCTATGGAACTTTACTGACCACCACTGACTAAGGCCACATGGTGTCTCCTGTCCACTACCTATCAACATTGAGACCAAGTTATTCTGTCCCCTCCAGATCAGCAGCTCTTAGCTGTCTCTCCTAAATGGTAGGGCCCTTCATGGACCCTGCTCTCTTAAGCTCCAAAAGATGTTGAGACCACCCACCTTGTCCCCAATCCCAGAAGAATGAGACTCCACTCTAGCATCTGTGCTCCACTCCACTGTATTAGACCTGGGCTTCTCATCTGATGTTTTCCATCCATGGTATCACTTACATCTAGAGATTTGAGGTTCAAGGAATCCCCACTGACAACAAACAGACTTTCCCAATAGGATCAGGAAACCATTCCATGCTGGGAGCCAATCCAAATTGCTGTCATCCCTATATCTGTCATTCATTCTACATATTATGTTCTCTTTGTCTGCTTCCTCTTTGACCAGACAAAAGATGATTGCAAAAAATGGCCAGACAAATATGGGGGCTGCCCATATTGGTCGTTCCAGATACATATATTAAGATCAAGGACCAATCACTTCTGTCAGCAATGCAAGACCCTGTTCTTCTATATACAAGACCCATGGAATCCCAGGTAAAAAACAGGAGTTGTTGGTAAGCTCTAATGTACAAATAAAGCAGGGTCTCCAGTGAGTACTATCCACATCCCGAGAAATTTTGTCCAATTTCCCAAACTCTAGATATCGGAAAATAGGAGAAATAATCAAACACTCCTCCAAGGTCCTTACGTCCTTGACATCCCCCTCACAAATGGTACTAACTTGTCATTTAGCCTTTTGATTCAGACCCTGACCTTGGTGTACCAACTTTAACCTGGTCATTTAAAGACTGCTTTGATTCCCCCTGAAACCACAATTGAATTACCCTCTTTAGTGATACTGCCCAATAACCAACTTTTATCAGCTGCCCTGACTCCGGCATCGCCAACTTTTTTATATCCCTCTTTTGGTTTGACAGTTTTATGACATCCCACATGTTCTGAAGGAAAAATCAGTTCCCTAGACTGCAAGAGAACCACCATCCTTGATACCCCATCTCTGCCGCAGTGCCCTGCAGTCCAAAACACATCAATTCTCTGTGGCACTGGTATATATCACCACCTACCTGCCAGCTGGTCAGGAGGAGTTTGCACACTGGTGTTCCTTCCCTGAACTAGTAGTAATACATGGCAAAGAATCTCTACCAATTCCAGCTTTGACATATACCTGTCCAGCATAAGAGGGCACTGCAGGTTGTGCCATTCCTGGTTGCTGCTGGCACTGGAATACCAGGGCCAACGACTTCCCTAACCCTATACAAGAAGTTCTTATCCCAGCTTGACAATGGTTTCCAAGGAATGTATGAAACCATGCTCATCATCCAGAAAAAGATCGATTCTTTGGCAGCAGTTGTGCTTCAGAACTGACAGGGACTAGATGTCCTGACAGCTAAAGAAGGTGGTCTTTGTCTGTTTCTCCAGGAAGAATGCTGTTTCTATGTCAACGAATCTGGGGCAGTAAGAAATAAATTCCATCAGCTGCAATCAGACATCCAGAAATGCAGGGAACAGCATGAGGCCTCCAATTCCTGGGTTTTTCAAAACCCTACATGGAAATAGGATACTGCCCTTCTTAATGCCTCTTCTCCCCATTTTCCTGGAGCTACTATTTCCTCCCTGCCTCATTAATCTTGTTTCCACATTCCTTCAAAGACAAATTCAAAATTTTCTAACCAAAAAGTCAAACAGTTCCTTTTACACAACTATCAAGTGAGCCTGGATGGTGAAAGTCAGCTACTCCCCAAAACTGATAATGCTTCTAGACAGCAGGGAGCAGTTTAAGAGGTCTAAAGCCCCTATTTCCCTTTTAGCATCGGCTTCCCCTTTTTCCCTTTTTTTTCTTTCTATGATAAGAAAACGGGAGGTATGTTATCATCAGAAGTGGTTTACAGCTAGCCTCTGAATCCAGCAATGACATCATCCTTAGGTAACAAAGACCTGCTTGTTCTGTTGCCACAGCAACTGCCACACTCTCAAAGGCACATGCCTCACTCACATTAAAATACACACACACACACACACACACACACACACACACACACACACACAAATGAGTATTTACAAACAGATAAGTAAGGTAGAGTACACTATTCTTTGTATTATTTTATACTATCATATGTATTTATGACTATGCTCACATAAAGAAAAACTATTATAAGTAACTAAACATCATTTAAAAGATGGTAAGAAGAAGTAATAAAGTATCTATATAAGCAATGAAATGGAGAAAAGTACACAATTATCAGTGAGAAATTATCTCTTTTAAATTGTTTTTAATGAGTTTTTAAATAACCATACCACTAACTTTCAATTTAAGTCCCCAGGAATTAAATTCCTAAAGCATATTGTACCATAACTGACATGGATAAATCCTACCTCATAGTAACTAGTACTTTTTAAATAGGCAAAGACATATTTGTATCCATATAAATACATTGTTTCAGGTAGCACAATTTAAAATTTCAATCTCCTCCTTCCTCTCCAGCCTGTCAACAGCCTTATTTTCAAATGTTTTCCTATTTCCCATCCTTTCCTTTTCACTTCCTCAGTCAGGTTCTTCCAATGAAATTTAGGTCTTATACGCAGTATTCCTGCTTAGCATAATCTTCTGTGAATATGTAAGAGATATACTCCTTTCCATGGTCCTTCCTCCTATGTTCATTAATTGACCTGGTGAAATTCAATAAAAACACACTAAGAAGTGAAATAAATGGTATAGTGACTTGTTTTCACATAAATCAAGGATGTAATTACAAAATATTAATTTTAAATTATAGGCTAAATAACAGTTTTGTGCTACAACAAATAAAAGCAGTTTTTCAAAAAACAAAACAAAACAAACAAACAAAAAGCAAAAACAGGGTATGATGCAAAACAAAGCAGGTGAGCCCTAAACTGTGACATTTAGGAAGCAGATTTTGTTCTGAAAATATTTCTGCCTATAGTAATGGAACCAAGATTATACATGATTCAGAACCAAGAAGTATACCTTTTGAGTGTGCACAGTATTGTAATCTGTATTGACAATAATTCAATATTACTTCCTGAATCCTATTTGAGCCAATATAAAGGTAGGGGAAGAAAAGTATGAAAAGGGCGGCCACCACATTCTCAAAGTTGAAAAGGTAAGATATTCCAAAAACAGGTAGAAAACATTTATTGGGGAGTCAAATCCTGATGCTGAAACCAAACAATCGGAAAAGAAAGTCATACACCAACATCTCTGATGACCATACGTGCACAAGGCATTAATAAAATACATGTAAACCAAATGCAGTAACACAAACAGATTTCCCATTAGGCTTAAGGCAACTTCATCCCAGAGATGGAGGAAAGTGTCAATACATGAGAATTAACATAATCTACCACATAAGTACAAGTATCACCCTATTGCATACATAAAAGACCTTTGATAAAATACAGCCTCCGTTTGTGATGAAAGTCTTGCAGAGAATAGGGATACAAGGGATTTATCTCAACTTGATAAAGGCAATATACAGCAAAAGTCATTCAAAAGAGAGAATAATTCAGAGTACTTGTGTTGGAATCAGGACCAAGACAAGGATGTTCACTCTTCTCACTTCTCAACAAACTTCTTACAGTGTTAGGTCAAGCAATTAAACAAGTCAAGGTAATGAAGCAAATACAAATGAGAAGGGAAGAAATCAATATATGTTTATTTTCAGGTTTTAAGATTCTATACATAAAAACTAAATCATAAAAAAAACTCCTAGAGCTGATAAATATTGATAAAAGTTGAAAAACACAAAGTTAAAGCACAGGAATCAGTATCCTTTTTTTTTTATTTTATTTATTTATTTTTTTTTAAAAGACAAATACCTTTCCGGTTTCGGGCAAAGCCCCTAATCCTCCCCTCCCCTTCTTTATGGGGTTCCCCTCCCCACAATTACTATTCTTCACTGGGGTTCATGTTAACAGGACCAAAACAAAACAAACAACAACAAATTCTCAATAAACTTACTTGAAATAAATATGACAAAGGAATGTGTGCCATGAAAACTGTAAAACACTAAAGAAATTCACTGAACATATTCCTGCTTAAGAAACAGCTACAGGTGTTTCTTGCCCTCTTGCTAAGAGCAGAATAAATAATACTCTGTTAGTACTCAGTGGCTTCTGGGATTTTCCTAACATTCACATCACCACAGAGAACTACAAACAACTAAGAAACCTCTTAAGTTATTGAGAAGCAAATCCCAAGCTTCATGCATTTTTCATGTAAATAAAATAAACCATTTAAGTATCAAGTTTAAAATGGAGATAGGATCTAGTATGCACCCTCCCACCCCGATTACCACAGTCGTGTGGGTGCGACTCAGTGTGACAGCTCCAAGGACTATGTGTCCTGAGAGCTATGTGTCCTGAGGACTTGATGCTGTTATGGAGTTCTGCTCTGTTCACTGCCAGCATGTTCCTCATAATCTAAGAATTATGGGAAAACTCTAAGGGGCCTCAAATCACTGGCCAGCATCTCTGGCACTAACAATTGATTTCTTATACAAATTTTTGCCCTCAGCTTCCTGATGAGATTTATTAAGAGTTGCTCTTGAGTAGATACTCATTCTGAGGATTTAAAGTAGATATGACTGATTTTTATATAAGTGGTTAGATCTGTGAGTCTTTTAAGAATACTTTTTAAGGATAAATAATGAAATAATTACTCCTGTCTTTGTCTAGAAGAAAACTAAAACAATTACATTGTAATTTAATGCTGCTTGAAAGATTTGGCTGGGATATATAAGTGATGGAATAAAGCACAAGGGTTAGGGCATCCATCAACTATGTGTATCTGTTAAGGCTTGTGTATGATGGGCTGGAACACTGTTCCTTCTACCATCAATTCTGTGTGTGTGTTTGTGTGTGTGTGTGTGTGTGTGTGTGTGTGTGTGTGTGTGTGTGTGTTTTCTCTCTTCCCTGGTCTTTCTCACTGACCCCAAGGAGTTAAAGTTCATAGGTTTTTCGCTGATCACTAGAGAGTGCCAACCCCACAGTAACTTAAGCTTTGCTCCTCAGAAAACTGTCTGTTGAGTAACATCTCTAGTGGCTGGCTGCCTGTGGCAGCATCCCCATAGGTGTCTGGATCCACCCCCATCAATAGCTTTAAGCACTGACCCCAACGGCTGCCTGCCTCATTTTACCCACCACACAGATGCCAACATTGGTCATCAGCAATGGTAGAAAATAGTTTACTTTTAATTTAGAAGGAAATCGACTTTCAGCTTAATTTTCTGTGTGTTTTCTTGAATGTATATGACCGTGTCCGTAAGAGACAGACTGCCCAGAACTGCAGTTATGAACAGTTGTGAGGCGAGTTTTTCTTATTTGTAAAGACTGACAAATAAGGCCCAGTCAATGCCATTCAATTAAAAAAAGAAAAAGAAAAAGAAAAATGTAGCTTTCAATTTCTTATCATTTTATACCTGAAGGAAGATAAACATGACAATGCCTATTATTATTATTATTATTATTATTATTATTATTATTATTATTATTATTATTATTATTATTATGGTTTTCACTGGAGGATCACTCGGGACTATTATGTTATTTAAAATTCTTTGCATGGTAGTATAGATGAAGGACTCAGACTAAAATATTTCCTTTTGTAATATATATTTCATATATGGAAATTGTAGAACTGACTTGTGAGGCTGAATCTTTCTAAAAATATTAAAAAAATCAACTATCCGTTAAGAAATAGAACTCACTTAGCTTCTCCATACCTGCCTTCATAGCCACAAGAAGCAATTTCATCTCTTGAAAAAAACAGAATCAATTCAATTTCTTTGCATAGAATCAGGATTCTTACTCACTGATGAACCTGATATTAGGTCTGCATTAAAATAAGATTTAATCATTATGTTAAAATATATTTTCCTTAAGTTTTATTAAGGAAATACGGTTTCTATTATTTTCAGGTGCAAATATTTAGGTTCCAAACACCTACATGAATGGTCATTATTTCTATACTTAGTACAAAAACTGATAAAATTGTTTTTTTATTCTTCAGCAGTGTTCAGACAAAAATGCGTCACAATAAACTCACGGTATCATGTTTTAATAAATGTAAACCATTCTGCTACCTTGTAACACAGTCCCTGGGGTAGGCAAGGATGAAAGTGGTAAGGAGGATAAAGTCCACCTCCTTGCTTAGGAGAACTATGCAGCTCACTATAATAGGAAAAACAGAAAAAAGTTTCTTGGAATGGTTATTTTTCTTTTCCTAAAAGAACTTTCTATAGAACTTAAAACTAATATGTTAAAGAAATTTCAAAGTTTCTGCCAGCCATTTGATTAAACAAACTTTCTAATACTTTTTAGAAAGGTTTGGTTTTCCTGTTTCCCATATCCAGAAACTAAGTCAGTGTAACTAGATGATCTCATCTATACACTACATCCATACATACATGCGTGCATACACACACTATATATATACACATATAAATATTTTATATAGTATAATGACACTTTATCTTAAACATTAAGGTTTTTCTTTTACACACAGGTAAAAACAGTCTAACAGCATTATTTTTTACTTGTCATGGAAATTGCACCTTCAACTAAAAACCTGAAACCAATTTTTTGTCAGTAGTAACACTTTTACAACATAATTCGGTTCGATAGAAAAACTGCTCACCAACATTTGCTTAATATCCGACAAATTGCTGTGAGCCGTATTGGATTTAATTTGAGCCTAGCTTTTGTGACTGCATAGCTCAAGGTGGCTACTGACTCTGGGCTGCATTGGCCACAGGGTTTAACCTTGAAATGACCTCGCCAGACTTGATTGTTGAACTAGAGCCTCTCCCAGGAAGACCCTGGGAAGCAATGACAGGATGTTTCAGCCTGAGCAAAACACGGTCGTGAGCAGATTCTAGAAGGGTTCCACTTTTCCAAGAACATGTCCCAGGAAGACTGTTGCCTCTTTGTTATGGGAGGATATCTTTGCAGTGGTGATTCACCTTATATCCTTGGGCACTTCCCAAACTCCCCCACCCTATTCAGTTCCTGCTTCTATTTCCTGCCTCAGAGCTTTACAATGCTGTACATTTCTCTCAATAAGCGAGACCTTGACAACAGAATCTTGCTTGGTCTCCTTCTTCTCTTCACCCCATTTTTGGCCCCCCAGGTAGCCTCTTGGGACCCTGAATAACTTGGGTCCCCTTTAAGCTGAGGGACACCATTTTAATCTCACCCAGATGTATAAATTTGCCTGGCACCTGAACCATAAAGAAGTCCATTAATAATGGATGAGTATTTAAAGAAATTGGTCATTGCTCTGGATAATACCATATGGGTTAAGCGCGTGCTTTTCATAGAACTTTTTCTGCTACAAACAACACTGTTAAAAAGTAAGCAAGACCCAAACCCTATCACTTTAGCTAATTCCAAACAAAGCTATTCTTAATACACTGTCAATGCGATTTAGACTAGGAAACGCATGTTTTGACTATACATAAAAAGTAATAACTTTTTGTCGTCTAAGAACCACCTAAAACTAAACTTATTTTGCCAAGTAAGAGCAATTCACTTTGGGAAACACTAGCTGTGTTTATCTTCAAAAGTCAACTTCCTACAAGCTTTTCCTTCTTTGAACAAACAGGGTTGTAAAGAATGTGCGATTCAGACTGGTAAACTCATATTGTTTCTATGTAGAAAAGTATACTTTTTCCTGTAGAACACTTAAAACTAAACTTATTTGCCAAGTAACAGCATTCTTTGTGAAAAACTAACTGTATTTATCTTCAAAGTAAACTTCCTGCAAGCTTTTCCCTCTTGGAACAAACAGAATTACCTTCAAAAGAATATGCGATTTAGACTAAAAGCGCATGTTTTGACTATATATGAAAAGTATGCTATTACCATCTAGAACCACTTAAAATTAGCTTATTAGCCAAGTAAAGCAATTCTTTGCAAGAGAAACACTAACAGCTGTGTGTTTTCTTCAAAGTCAACTTAGTTCAAGCTTTTCCAGCTTGGGGACGAACAGAATTCGCCAAAAATGTGCGATTCAGATTGGAAGCGCGTGTTTGTCTATATAAAAAGTAGGATTTTTCCGGGTCAGAACCATAAAGGAAAGGTTACACGCAAGTAACAGCAATTCGCACTTTTGGAAACACTAGCTGTGTGTTTTTCTTCAAATTAAACTTCCTAAAAGCTTTTCCTTCTTTGAACGAAAAGAATTCCCCAAAAAATGTGCGATTCAGACTGGGAAAATCTTATTGTCTGTATAGAAAAGTATGCTTTTTCCTGTCTAGAACCACATAAAACTAAGCTTATTCACCAAGTAACCGCAATTTACTTTGTGAAACATTAGCTGTGGGATTATCTTCAAAGTCAACATCCTACAAGCTTTTCCCGCTTGGAACAAACAGAATTCACCAAAGAATGTGCGATTCAGACTGGGAAACTCATGTTGTGTCTATATCGAAAAGTGTGCTTTTTACTGTCTAGAACCACTTAAAACTAAGTTTCTTTTGCCAAGTAACAGCAATTCACTTTTGAAACACTAACTGTGTGTTTCTCTTCAAAAGTAAACTTCACTCAAGCATTTCCCTCTTGGAACAAACAGATTTAAGCCAAGAGTGTGGGATTCAGACTGGGAAGCGCGTGTTTGGGTTATATAGAAAAGTATGCTTTTACTGTTTTCCAACTTAAAACTAAGTTTGTTAGTCCAATGAACAGCAATACACTTTGGGAAACACTAATGTGTTTTATCTTCAATTTAACCTTTCCTCCAAGCTTTTCCGGCTTGGAAGGAGTGAAATTCATATAGATATTCAATTCAGATGGGAAAAGTATGTTTGTCTATATAGAAAAGTATGCTTTTTACCGTCTCGA
This sequence comes from Rattus rattus, assembly GCF_011064425.1. Classification (NCBI taxonomy): domain Eukaryota; kingdom Metazoa; phylum Chordata; class Mammalia; order Rodentia; family Muridae; genus Rattus; species Rattus rattus. The sequence goes on from NC_046156.1 coordinate 92,389,748, forward strand.
ATCATAAACTAAGCTTAGTCACCAAGTAAACATGTAATTCACTTTTTAAGCACTAGCTGTGTGTTTTTATCTTCAAAGTCAACTTCTCAAAATCTTTTCCCTCTTGGAACAGACATAATTCTCCAAAATGTTGCGATTCAGTCTGGAAATGCATGTTTTGTCTATAGAGAAAATATACTTTCTCATCTAGAATCATTTAAAACTAAGCTTATTCAAGTAACAGCAATTCAGTTTGCAAAACCCTAGCTGTGTTTTTTTTTCTTCAAAGTCAACTTCCTTCAAAGCTTTTTCCAGCTTGGAAGACAATTGAATTGCCAAAGAATGTGCGATTCAGATTGGGAAACGCATGTTTTGTCTATATACAAAAGTAGGCTTTCTGTCCAGAACCACTTAAAAGTAAGGTTACTCGCCAAGTAACAGCAATTCACTTTGCGAAAAACTGGCTGATGTTTATCTTCCAAACATCTTGCAATCTTTCCTGCTTGGAATGAACAGAGAATAGCCAAAGAAAGTGCGATTCAGACTGGGAAACCCATGTTGTGTCTGTATAGAAAAGATGCTTTTCCTGTCTAGAACCTCTTAAAACTAAGCTTATTTGCCAAGTCACAGCAATTCACTTTTGGAAACATTAGCTGTGGGTTTATCTTCAAAGTCAACATCCTACAAACTTTTCACACTTGAAGCGAACAGGAATTCACCAAAGAATGTGTATTCAGACTGGGAAACTCATGTTGAGTCTACATGAAAAATTTTTCTGTCAGAACCACTAAAAAAAGTAAGGTTTACTGTAGTAACAGCAATTCACTTTGGGAAACACCCCAAGCTGTGTGTTTATCTTCAAAGTCAACCCTACAAAGATTTTCCACGCTTGGAAAGAACAGAATTAGCCATAGAATTTTCGCGATACAGACATGGGAAACTCATGTTTTTGTCTATATAGAAAAATGCAGGCTTTCTCTGTCAAGAACCACTTAAAAAGTAAGGTTACTCACCAGAACAGCAATTCACTTTTGGAAACACTAGCTGCATGTTTATCTTCTAATTCAACTTCCTACAATCTTTTCCCACTTGGAACGAACAGATTTCGCCAAAGAATGTGTGATTCAGACTGGTAAAGTCACGTTTTGTCTATATAGAAAAGTAGGCTTTTTCCGTCAGGAACCACTTAAAAGTAAGGTTACTCACCAAGTAACCACAATTCACTTTGGGAAACACTGGCTGTGTGTTTATCTTCAAAGTCAAATTCCTACAAGCTCTTCCTGCATGGAACGAACAGAATTTGCTGAAGAATGTGTGATTCAACTGGGAAACACATGTTTTGTCTATATAGAAAAGTATGCTTTTTAACGTCAAGAACCACCTAAAACTAAGCTTGTTCACCAAATAACAGCAATTAACGTTGTGAAAAAGTAGTTGTGTGTTTATCTTCAAAGTCAACTTACTACAAGCTTTTCCTGCTCGGAACGAATACTATTCGCCAAAGAATGTGGGATTCAGACCTTCAAATTCAACTTCCTACAAGCTTTTCCTGCTGGGAACGAACAGAATTCACCAAAATTGTGCTATTCAGACTGGGAAGCATGCGCTTCATCTACACAGAGCATATGCTTTTCCGTCACAACCACCTAAACTAAGCATTCACAAATAACAGCAATTCACTTTGCAAGTGATCGCTGTGTGTTTATCTTCAAAGTCAACTTCTACAAGCTTTCATAACCAGACGAACAGAATTCTCTAAAGATGTGCTATTCAGACTGAAACACCGTTTTGTCTATAAGTATGCTTTACCGTCTAGACCACTAAAACTAAGCTTAGGCGAAGAGAAGCAATTCTCATTGGGAAAGAGTAGCTGTGTGTTTTATCTTCAAGTCAACTTCCTACAAGCTTTCCATTGGAGCAGGCAGAATTTGCCAAGAATGTCAATTCAGAATGAAACACACCTTTTTCTCTATATGAAAATATGCTTTTAACCGTCTAGAACCACCTCAAACTAGGTTGTTAGCCAAGTAACAACAATTCACTTTGCAAAACATTAACCTAGTGTTTTATCTTCAAAATCAACTTCTAGCTTTCCTGCTCGGTGCCAACAGAATTCACCAAAGAATGTGCTATTCAGACTGGGAAATGCGTGTTTTTCTGTACAGAGAAGTATGCTTTTTACTGCCCAGAAGCACCTAAAACTAAGCTTGTTCATAAGTACCAGCAATTAACTTTGTGAAAAGAGTAGCTGTGTTACCTCAAAGCCAATCTCATGTTTTACTCATTCAGAGCGAAACAGAATTAGCCAAAGATTGAGCGATTCAGACTGGGAAATACATATTATTATATAGAAAAGTGCATGTATTTTACCATCTGAACCACTTAAACTAAGCTGTTTTGCTAAGTAACAGCAATTAACTTTGCAAAACAATAACCTAGTGTTTATCTTAAAAGTCAACTTCCTACAAGCTTTTCCCCCTCAGAGCGAACAGAATTCGCCAAAGATTGAGCGATTCAGACTGGGAAACACATGTTTTGTCTATATAGAAAAGTATGCATTTTACCATCTAGAACCACCTAAAACTAAGCTTGCTTGCCAAGTAACAGCAATTAACTTTGCAAAACAATAACCTAATTGTTTATCTTAAAGTCAACTTCCTAAGCACTCCCTCAGACGAACAGAATTAAGCAAAGATTGAGCGATTCAGACTGGGAAACACATGTTTTGTCTATATAGAAAAGTATGCTTTTGAGTCTAGAACCACCTAAAAAGCAGCTTGTTCACCATGTAACAGCAATTCACTTGCGAAAAAACTAGTTGTGTTTATCTTCAAAGTCAACTTACTACAGCTTTCCTGCTGGGCAAAAACTATTAAGCCAAGAAATGTGATTCAGACTGGGAAACACGTTTTGTCTATATAGATAAATGTGCTTTGCCCGTTCTAGATCCACCTAAAACTAACCTTATTTGCCAGGTAACAACAATTCACTTTGGGAAACAGTAGCTGTGTTTCTATCTTCAATATCAACTTCCTACAGGCTTTTCCCGCATGGAGCGAACAGAATTAAGCAAAGAATGTGCTTCAGACTAGAGCATACGTTTTCTCTACATAGAAAGTATGCTTTTACACCCCACAAGCACCTAAAACTAAACTTGGCCTAAGTACCAGCAATTAAGTTTGTGGAAACAGTAGCTGTGTGTTTATCTTCAAAACAACTTGCTTTTTTACTATTCAGGAAGCGAACAGAATCGCCAAAAGATAATCGATTCAGACTGGGAAAGCGCTGCGTTTTGTCTATCTCAGGAGAAGTATACTTTTACGTATAGAACAACTTAAAAATGAGCTCATTCCCCAAGTAACACAAATTCACATTGAAACAGTAGCGCTGTGTCTATCTTCAAAGTCAACTTCCTACAAGCTTTCCCTTTCAGACGAACAGAATTCACCAAAATTGTGCTATTCAGACCGGGAAGCACACTTCATCTACACAGAACATATACTTTTACCGTCTACAACCACCTAAAATAAGCTTGGTCTAGTAACAGCAATTCACTATTGAAACTACCTAAGCTTTCCAGCTTGACCAACGTTCACCAAAGAATGTGCGATTCAGACTAGGAAACACATGTTTGTCTATATAGAAAATCGCTTTTTACACATCTAGAACCAATAAAACTAAAGCTTGTTATTAAGTAACAGCAATTTACTATCGAAAGATTAACTGTGTTTTATCTTTAAAGTTAACTTCCTAGCTTTTTATGCACCGAACCAACAGAATTAGCCAAAGAATGTGC
>NC_046156.1:92393622-92416944 GCF_011064425.1 Rattus rattus
CTACTTGTTCAATATAGTTCTTGAAGTTCTAGCCAGAGCAATCAGACAACCAAAGGAGGTCAAGGGGTTACAGATTGGAAAAGAAGAAGTCAAAATATTACTATTTGCAGATGACATGATAGTATATTTAAGTGATCCCAAAAGTTCCACCAGAGAACTACTAAAGCTGATAAACAACTTCAGCAAAGTGGCTGGATATAAAATTAACTCAAATAAATCAGTAGCCTTTCTCTACACAAAAGAGAAACAAGCCGAGAAAGAAATTAGGGAAACGACACCCTTCATAATAGACCCAAATAATATAAAGTCCCTGGTGTGACTTTAACCAAGCAAGTAAAAGATCTGTACAATAAGAACTTCAAGACATGGTGGAGGAATAGGCATCTACACTGAAATGTACTATATGTAACTAGAGAAATAAAAACAAAATGTTCTCCTTTATAACCAAATCAGGAATACTACTAGGAGATTCCAGGTTTCTTAGTCACATCGTGTAATAAAATCAAGTGACCTTGTTCCAATATGATATTCTTCATTCTTTCTGAGATATGAGGTAGAGGATGAAAGAAAATACCCCAACAACCTGGGTTTAGGGTAATATATTAGTTTAAAATGTCAAGTGTATGAGTCCAAGGGGATCTGACATCCATCAGAAGTCCTGGAACACTTCCACTGGTCTCTACACAGTGGTTGCTTGTGCAGGATTTAGTTGCTGAATCAGCACTCATTTTTCAAATGTAGAAGACATCAAAATGTAGACAAGAGGGATCATCCTCATATTCATTTACAAAGCACCCCCACAAGTTTTCTATTGTCTTACTTGGAAAGGATAAATTTAAAAGAGTAAAACAATATTATTATACTCATGGAAAAAGCTTGTGTGAAAGAAACAAAACAACAATTATAGGCAAAAGTCTATGTTTTTCAATAGAGTGATTATAAGGAAAAGAAGTACACTGCAGAAATTAAGCAGATATTAGCCCTGCATCAGATGTAGGATTGGTAAAGATCTTTTCCCAATCTGTTGGTTGCCATTTCATCCTATTGACAGTGTCTTTTCCTTTACAAAAGCTTTGCAGCTTTATGAGGTCCCATTTGTCGATTCTTGATATTAGAGCATGAGCCATTGGCGTTTTGTTCAGGAAATTTTGGCGAGTGCCCATGTGTTCGAGACACTTCCTCATTTTTTCTTCTCTTAGTGTGGGTCTATCTGGTTTGATGTGGAGGTCCTTGATCCATTTGGACTTAAGCTTTGTACATGGTAATAAGAATGGATCAATTTGCATTCTTCTACATGCTGACCTCCAATTGTACCAGCACCATTTGTTGAAAATGTTATCTTTCTGCCATTGGATGGTTTTAGCTCCTTTGTCAAAGATCAAATGACTATAGGTGTGTGGGTTAATTTCTGGGTCTTCAATTCTATTCCACTGATCTATCTGTGTGTCTCTACCAATCCCATACAGTTTTTATGATGATTCTTCGGTAATGCTGCTTGAAGTCAGGGATGGTGGTTCTCACAGAAGTTCTTTTAATGTTTTCGCTATCCTGGGTTTTGCAAATTGCTCTTTTTATCTCTATAAAGAATGAGTAGGGCTATTGATGGAGATTGTATTGAATCTAGAGATTGTTTTTGGCAAAATGGCCATCTTTACTATATTAATCCTGCCAATCCATGACATGGAAGATCTTTCCATCTTCTCAGTTCTTCCTCATTTTTTTTCTTAAGAGACTTGAAGTTTTTGTCATGCAAATCTTTTGTTTGCTTGGTTAAAGTCACACCACGATATTTTATATTACTTGGGAATATTGTGAAGGGTGTCATTTCCTTAATTTTTTTCTCAGCCTGTTTATCCTTTGAGTAGAAGAAGGCTACTGAATTGTTTGAGTTAACTTTATACCCCGGCACTTTGCTGAAGTTGTTTATCAGGTTAAGTAGTTCTCTGGTGGAACTTTTGGGGTCACTTAACTATACTATCATATCATCTGCAAATAGTGATAATTTGATTTGTATCCCTTTGACCTCTTTTCACTGTCTGATTGCTCTGGCTATGACTTTGACTATTAGATTGAATAAGTAGGGAGAGAGTGGACAGTCTTGTTTAGTTCCTGATTTTAGTTGGGTTGCTTCAATTTTCTCTCCATTTAGTTTGATCTTAGCTACTGGTTTGCTATATATTGCTTTTACTATGTACAGATATGGGCCTTGAAATTCTGTTTTTTCCAGGACTTTTATCATGAAGGGGTGTTGAACTTTGTGAAATGCTTTTTCAGGATCTAATCAAATGACCATGTCATTCTTATCTTTGGGTTAGTTTATGTAGTGAATTACATTGATGGATTTTCATATATTTAACAATCCCTGCATCCCTGGAATGAAGCCTACTTGATTACGATGGATGATCATTTCGATGTGTTCTTGGATTCCGTTTGTAAGACATTTATGAGTATTTTTGCATCAATAATCATAAGGGAAATTGTTCTGAACGTCTTTTTCTTGGTTGGGTCTTTGTGTGGTTTCAGTATAAGATTAATTGTATAATCTTATTATATAATTATTAATTCATAGAAGGAATTTAGGTGTGTTCCATCTGTTTCAATTCTGTAGAATAGTTTGAACAGTATTAGTATGAGGTCTTCTGTGAAGGTCTGGTAGAATTCAGACCTGAATCCATCTGGATCTGGGCTCTTTTTGGTTGGGAGACTCTTAATAACGATAACTGCTTATATTTCTTTAGGAGTTATGGGGGTGTTTAGATGGCTTATTTGTTCCTGATTTAGCTTTGGTACCTGCTATCTGTCTAGAAAATTGTCCATTTCCTCCAGATTTTCCAGTTTCGTTAAATATAGGCTTTTGGAGTAGGATCTATTTTTTTTTTTAATTTCTTCAGATGCTGCTGTTATGCCTCCCTATTCATTTCTGATTTTGTTAATTTGGATACACTGTCTGTGACCACTGGTTAGTCTAAGGGTTTATCTATCATGTAGATTTTCTCAAAGAACCAGCTCCTGGTTTTGCTGATTCTTTGTATACTCATTTTTGTTTGTACTTGGTTGATTTCAGCTCTGATTTTGATTATTTCCTGCCTTCTACTCGTCTTAGGTTTATTTATTTCTTTTTGTTCTAGAGCTTTTAGGTGTGCTGTCAACAGGGGGGTTCTGGGTCTCCTTGGGTATTCCATTGTCTTTATAGGTGATATCTTCTTTCCTAATGTGGTCTTTATCTGGTTGACTGTTCTAACACCTACCTCTGAGGAGAGATCTCCTTAGTTGGATGGGGGGAGGTGGAGTAAGGGGAGAGGCCGGTGGAAGCTCCTTTGTTTTTTTAATGGGGTCCTGCCCTGGGGGAGAGGGAGGAGCAGACAGTCTGTTTAGTGTCTCCTTTGAAGCCTTGGGGGTTTTCTGCATCAGCTCAGCCACAGGGCACATCCCCTAGGTGATACAGGACTTAGAAGTTTGAGCACACTTACCCCACACTGCCACAGGGTGGGTGTTGGGCTGTGGAAAGCTGCAAGAACACTGCGTGGGGTTGGGGGGGAGGAGGGTGGGTGCAGAAACTGAGGAATTTATTTTTTAATGTTGTGTTTTTGTGTGTGTCTGTGAACTGTCTGTTACAGAAAAGAGGAGAAACTGTTTGTCCAATAGGAACATTTCCTTGGCCTATCAGCCTTGGGGGATTCCACAGAAGTCCAAAACGTTAAGCCTTCCTGCAGATTAAAGAACGAGCAGGTGCCCTGTGACTTTAAGTGTCTGCTGCTTTACCAGGTTAGATAGGGAGTCTGCCAAAACCAATTGCAGGCTGTTTCACAGGCTGTCAGGATTTAGACAAGGGCTAGAGAGACGTTCAGCCAACTCCAGAGAGTAGCTCTGGCCAGGAGCCTTCAGCTGCCCCTTCAGCTTGACCTAAGCTTGAGATGGTGCTGACTGAAAACTCAGCAGGAAAAGATAGGTTGCTAGTCTCCAGAGTTGGGGAAGATGACTCACCTTCCAGCACTGCAGTTTTGTTGATCATTGTTCGAGCACTACATTGTAGGGCTCTGGTGCCAGAGTGCTCTCCGCAGTGATCTCTGACCAGGCTGGCTAGTTGTGTGGGTACAGGTAAAGGGAGAAAGATCTCAGGCAGGGAGGGGGAACATTTTTTTTGCCACCCCAACTGCCTGTCCTTCTCCTTACCCCCACTGCCTGCCACTTTGGTTACCTGGGCTGGGCTGAACCAGCAGGGAACTGACTAGCCAGAGGGGAGTGCAAGGGAGATTCTGGCAGTGATGATTTCAGGAGAGCAGATCTCATCTCCAAGTGGCAGAGTAACATCTCTTATAACAGAAGCTCATAGACAATGGAATAATTCCTGCACGCCTTTCATTGTGCTTAAATAGTTTTGTGAATGGGTCAGTATCTGACAGAAGGTACTTCCTATTGGTTTGTTATGAGAGCTTGGGAAGACCTCCTCATGTACTTATTTGTAGGTGTGGTCCTGCTTCTACCTCTGATCTGTCTTGAGCCTACATGACCTGTGCTGAAGGGGCTTGCAGCATTGCACTACATGACTGGTCTGTCTCAAACCTCTGTAAAGGGGTCTTTGGGGGGACCTGTTATCCTGGGAAATTGGGAAGGCACAGGCAGTCCCCTTTAAGAGTCCTGGGGATTCAACCTATCTCCAGCAGGAATCAGGGTAGCTTTCATGGCCTGCCACTCTAGTGAATTACATTGATGTATTTCCATATGTGGAACCGTCTCTGCATCCTTGGGATGAAATCTACTTCATCATGATGGATTATCATTTTGACGGTTGCTTGGATTTGGTTTGTAAGAATTTTATTGAGTATTTTTGCTTTGATATTCATAAGGGAAATTGCTCTGAAGTTCTCTTTCTTTCTTGGTTTTTTTGTGTGGATTAGGTATAAGCATTGTTGGTATCAAGTGTTGCCTTTAGCAGTAACACCATACATTCCCAGAAGATGTTTTGGCTCAAGTCTCACCTCCACCTGGGCATCTTTACCTCACAGTACAAATAAAAGCAGACTCCCTCCACCCTCACTCTCTTTTCTATTCTTTCTCTGGCCCCTTCCCCTTGTATTTCATAAGGGAATTATTAAATCTCACCACATGGAACCATGTTGGTATTGGTTTGGTGTGCTCTTTCTGGACGGGCGCAGCCAATATTTAGTAGAAACAAGCATAATTATGGTTTCATAGAAGGAATTGGGTAGAGTTCCCTCTTTTTCTATTTTGTGGAATAGTTTGCACCATATTGGTATGACATCTTCTTTGAAGGTCTCATAGAATTCTGTACTAAACACATCTGGTCCTGGGCTTTATTTGATTGGGAGACTTTTAATAACCACTTCTATTTCTTTAGTAGTTATGGGACTGTTTAGATGCTTTGTGTGATCCTGACTTAACTTTGGTACCTGGTATCTGTCTAGAAAATTATCCATTCAATACAGATTTTCAGGTATTGCTGAATATAAGCTTTTGTAGTAGGATCTGATTATTTTCTGAATTTCCTCAGATTCTCTTGTTATGTCTTACTTTTCATTTCTGATTTGTTAATTTGGATACCCTGTGCCCTCAGGTTAGCCAGGCGAAGCGTTTATTATCTATCTTGTTGATTTTCTCAAAAAACCAGCTCCCACTTTTGTGGATTCTTTGTATATTCTTTTTTGCTTCTACTTGGTTGATTTCAGCCCTGAGTTTAATACAATTTCCTGCCTTCTACTCTTCTTGGGTGCATTTGCTTCTTTTAGTTCTAGAGGTTTTAGGTGTTCTGTTAAGGTGCTATTGTATGCTCTCTCTCCAATTTATTTTTGAGCTGTGAGTTTTCCTCTTACCACTGCTTTCATTGTGTTCCATAAGTTTGGGTAAGTTGTACCTTTATTTTCATTAAATCCAAAAAAGTCTTTAATTTCTTTCTTTCTTTTTTCCATTACCAAGTTATCATTGAGTAGAGTGCTATTCAGCTTCCATGTATACGTGAGCTTTCTGTCACTATTGTTGTTATTGAAAACAAGCCTCAGTCCATGGTAATCTGATAGGATGTATGCAATTATTTCAATCTTATATCTGTTGATGTCTGTTTTGTGTTCAATTATATGGTCAGTTCTGGAGAAGGTACCATGAGGTTGTAAGAAGGTATGTTCTTTTGTTTTAGGATGAAATGTTCTATTAATATCTGTTAAGTCCATTTGGTTCACAACTTAGGTTAGTTTCTCTATGTCTCTGTTTAATTTCTGTTTCTATGTGTTGTCCATTGATGAAAGTGGGGTGTTGAAATCTCCAATGTTATTGTGTGACATGCAATATAGGCTTTGAGCTTTAGTAAGGTTTCTTTTATGAATGCAAGTGCCCTTGCATTTGGAGCATAGATTTTCAGGACTGAGAGTTCATCTTGTTGGACTTTTCCTTAGATGAATATGAAGTGTCCTTCCTTATCTTTTCTGAAAACTTTTAGTTGAAAGTTGATTTTATTTGATATGAGAATGGATACTCCAGCTTTTTTCTCTGGACCATTTGCTTGGGAAATTATTTTCCAGCAATTTACTCTGAGGAAATGTCTGTCATTGTCACTTATGTGGGTTTCCTGTTTGCAGCAAATACTGAGTCCTCTTTAAGTATCCACTCTGTTTGTCCATGTGTTTTTATTAGAGAAGTGAGTCCATTGATATTAAGAGATACTAAAGAATAGGATTGTTGTTTCCTGTTATTTTTTTGTTGTTAGAGGTGGAATTATATTTGTGTATTTCTCTTCCTTTGGTTTTGTTGCAAGAAGATTACTTCTGTGGTTTTTCTAGGGTTAGTTTTCCTCCTTGTATTTGAGTTTTTGACCTATTATCCTTTGTAGGACATAAATTCATATCTTAAAGAAATACAGCACAACACAGGTAAGTAATAGAAGCCCTTAAAAAGGAAACACAGAAATCTCCTGAAGAACTACAGGAAAACACAAATTAACTGGTAAAGAAATTGAACAAAGTCATCCAGGAATTAAAAATGGAAATAGAGACAATAACGAAAGTACAAAGGGTGGCAACCCTGGAGATGGAAAAAGAAGGAAGGAGATCAAGAGTCAGAAACACAAGTATTTTCAATCAGAAATCAAGAGATAGAGGAGAGAATCTCATCGGCAGAAGATAACAGAAAACACTGACACAACCATCAAAGATAATGTAAAACGCAGAAAGCTCCTAACCCAAAACGTTGAGGAAATCCAAGACACAATGAAAAGATCAACCCTAAGGAAAGTAGGTATAGAAGAGAGCTAAGATTTCCAACATAAATGTCCCAGTAAATATCTTCAACAAAATTATAGAAGGAAACTTCCCTAAAGAAAAGAAAGACATGCCCATAGACATACAAGAAATTTACAGAACTCCAAATAGATTGACCAGAAAGGAAATCTGTCCCATCACATAATAGTCAAAACACCAAATGCACAAAACAAAGAAAGAATATTAAAAGCAATAAGGGAAATTATCAAGTAACATATAAAGGCAGACCTATCAGAATTACACCAGACTTCTCACCTATTAAAGCTATAAGATCCTTGGCAGATGTCATACAGACCCTAAGAGAAAACAAATCCAGGCTACTCTATCCAGCAAAACTGTCAATTAACAAAGATGGAGAAACCAATGTACTCCAAGACAAAACCAAATATACAAAGAACCTATGCATTTATTATGTGTATCTAACAGTGTGTCAGACATCTATATACACATGTAAATAAATTACATATTTACTAAATTACTCAAAAACATTTTACAATTTTCAAGTAGACATATGTACACATATTCCTACATATATACATATATACAAGTGTGGCTGGTATATACCCACCTGTTAGGTGTCTTTTTTGCACATCTGTCTTTATAAATGTATGTGGTCTGTGTGTGTGTGTGTGTGTGTGTGTGTGTGTGTGTGTGTGTGATGTGTATGATGTGTATATATTTATGTGTGATGCACACCCTTTTGTGTGGAAACACATGAGAAAGTCAGAGGAAAAGATCATGTGTAGGTTCTCACCCCTTAACTTGTCCTGGGCAGGCTCTATTGCTACTACCACTGAGTAGTCAAGGCTACCTTGATCAGAAGCATCCAAGACTTATGTTCCATTCTCTTTCCACATTACCATATGACCTGTGGTATCCACATCAACCATGCCCATGCTTATTTCATCTGGATTAGTTTTTGATATGGTGGGTGTTTGTGGCAAGGTCTTTTCCTTAATGAATAAAGATTTCAGGGCACCAATCACTGGACATGTACTTCCAGGTTAGACTTCCAGGTTGGAGTGAGAAAGAGAGGATGAGAAAAGGAACTTGTGGATTGTTGGATTGTGGGAGAACTTGGGGTAGTTGATATAATGAACTAGAGCCTCCCACTTAGATTTCCCATCAGTCAGGATCAGCCACTGAAGGATTTCATTTACTATGGCTTACTAATAAGGATGTTAGTAGTTGTACCCAGTGATTGAATTACCTGTTGATTCTAAACTAAGTTTGTGTGGTGTTTGCCTTCACACAGCTTCTCAACTGATTTCCAGAGATAGGTACAGCCCCACTCCCACCCCATCCCCAGCCAGCCGATAAATTTGGATGCTCGAATCTGAGGTTTGTCATGGTAGTGACTTTCTAAGGTGACTTAGCTAATTGGGTGAAGAGATTTCTAGAGCTACAGGCCAGAAAGTCTGTCAAGATGAGAACAGACCACCAGTGCCAAATGACCCATTGGTGCCATGTGACCTGCTGGTACATGGGGTAATGTGGGATGGTGCCCTCTTCGGTATTTCACGCTGCAGGTGTTCAAATTCAGTTTGAACCAAAATGAGTACTTCGGTATTAAAGCCTAAGTTTTAACCAATAACAATATTCCAGCACTGACATTCATAGCATAAAGCATCCTATGGGATCTGTATGGTTCAGAATTAGTTCTCTGTATTTGATCTTTTCACAAGATTCAACCCAACTCCCAGCTCCTTTGGAGGTCACCAACTATACTATAGGCTGTTCTCCTATGGCACCAAACCTGGGCATAAAATGTAAAATGTTATCAGGTTGATTGAACTCCCATGAATCCATTCCCTTTCACTTTCCTCTTTGTTCAGCCACTGATGGCTTTTGGTTGTCTTTTTAAGTAGCCATACGCATACCACCTTTTACATTGTCTTTTACAGAGAGGCTCTATGTCTCACGTCTGAACAAACCACACCAGGCCAAGAGGGCTCCACGTGGAGAGGTTTATTGGAATGGTAGAGACAAAGGCCAAGGGGTGAAGGGAGGTAGGAGAGAAAGAGAGGAGAAAAAGGGAAGAGAGGAGAGACAAGTGGAAGAGGGTAGAAAGGATCTGCCTTATATGTGAAATGTGGTGTAACTGTAACATGAAATGTATGCAGGAAATGGATGACTGTTGCCTTGACAACTTATGCTCAGGTGACCAGATGACATCATTGCTGGAGGCAAAAGCAATTCCTGATACTAACATTTGGAAATTTCGGTCACCAACTGGGACCCTCCTTTGTACCTGTAGCATACCTGTCAAAAAAACTAGATCTAACCATGCAGGGATGGCACCTTGTGTTTGTACCTTAGCAGCTGCTGAACTCCTTATTCAAGAATAAGAAAACCTAACATTTGGGTTGCCTATAATGGTCTTCTCCTCTTATAACATGTCACAGCTCCTACCTTTCAAAGGTTTACAGAATCTACCTCCCCCCAAGGTTCTTTCTCTTCAGGTAGCACTAAGAGAAGACTCCACACTACACTTTCAATCACACCTGCCTTTCCAATCTTCTTTGTCCACCAAATACTAACCACACCTTATCTCACCCCTGCACTAAAATCTCAGAGAATTATTACCTCACCCTTCACACATAGAGGAGGGCAATTTGCCTCAGACCATCTATACCTGGTATACAGATGGAAGCTCCTTTCTACATGAAGGAGCCATAAGAGCCAGCTACCCCGTAGTGTCAGACACTGAGGCACAGGCCCTTCCTGCTCATACCACCAATCAACAGGCTGAAGTAGTAGTCCTTATCCATGCCTTTCAACTGGCACAGGGACAATCCCTCAACATCTACACAGATTCTAAACATGCTTTACATATCATCCTGACCCATGTCACTAACTGGAAGGAGCATGGGGTACTTATGACTAAAGGAGGATCAGTAACTAATGCAAACCAAATTGTGGCCATGCTAAAGTCCTCCCATCTCCACACAGCTATTGGGTTTGTCCACTGCAGATCCCACCTGACAATGACTCTATTGTCTCCAAGGGAAACAACGGAGCTGAGGAGGCAGCCAGAGCTGCGGCCCTTAGGGGCCTACACTTGTATCACCCTCCCCAGGACATTCTTACACTGCAACCCACATCCTCACTCTCACTCCCTAACACTCATCAAACTCTGTCCTATCTTCACCACATCTTTCATCTAACAGCAAGGCATTGTCTTATTTTGTTAAAACCCACCTGAAGCCTACTCCTAAGGACTTAAGTTTCTTAAAATCCATCACTGCCTCTTCCAAAGTCTGTCAAGTGTCAGATTTCAACCTCTGGAATTGTAACACCTCTTTTTCGACCCATCAAGCCAGAAGTTCACTTCCTGGAACTGACTGGCAACTTGTCTTTACCCACATGCCAAATGTGCCAAGTACCTCCTAGTTTTGATTGACACATTCTCGGGGTGGGTGGTGGCATGTGCCACAACTAACAAAAGGGTTCAGACCATTTCTGAGCTCCTCTTCCAAGAGATCATCCTCAATTTGGTGTCTCAACCTCCCTTCAGTGAGACAATGGTCCCGAATTTACTTCCCAAATTTCTCAAATTCTGTCTAAGGCCCTAGACATCACCTGGCATTTTTATATTCCATACCACCCTCAATCTTCAGGTAAGGTAGAAAGAACTAACTGCTCCCTAAAAAGCACTCTTTTCAAACTGTCACAGGAACTTCGATTGGGCAAAACTCCTACCTCTGGCTCATTTTATGCTACAAGCTCTCCCCAAGTGACCTCTCTTTGTCTCACCTTTCAAACTCATGTATGGATGTCAGTACTAATTCCTGGTCTTTCAAGTAAATGCACTCCACTCCTAGACCATTGACTTACCCCATTACTTTGTCATTCCCTTTCTCTCTTATGGAACTTTACTGACCACCACTGACTAAGACCACACGCTGTCTCCTGTCCACTACCTATCAACATTTGAGACCAAGTTCTTCTGTCCCCTCCAGATCAGCAGCTCTTAGCTGTCTCTCCTAAATGGTAGGGCCCTTCATGGACCCTGCTCTCTAAAGCTCCACAAGATGTTGAGACCACCCACCTTGTCCCCAATCCCAGGAGAATGAGACTCCACTCTAGCATCTGCGCTCCACTCCACTGGATTAGACCTGGGCTTCTCAACTGATCGTTGCCATCCATGGTATCACTTACATCTAGAGATTCGAGGTTCAAAGAATCCCCACTGATAACAAACAGACTTTCCCAATAGGATCAAGAAACCACTCCATGCTGGGAGCCAATCCAAATTGCTGTCATTCCTATATCTGTCATTCCTTCTACATATTATGTTCTCTTTTCCTGCTTCCTCTTTGACCAGAAAAAAGATGATTGCAAAAAATGGCCAGACAAATAAGGGGGCTGCCCTTATTGGTCGTTCCAGATACATATGTTAGGATCAAGGACCAATCACTTCTGTCAGCAATGCAAGACCCTGTTCTTCTATATACCAGACCCATGGAATCCCAGGTAGAAAACAGGAGTTGTTGGTAAGCTCTAATGTAAAAACCAAGCAGGGTCTCCAGTGAGTACTATCCACATCCAGAGAAATTTTGTCCAATTTCCCAAAATCTAGATATCAGAAAAATAGGAGAAATAATCAAACACTTCTCCAGGGTCCTTACGTCCTTGACATCCGCCCTCACAAATGGTACTAATTTGTCATTTAGCCTTTTGATTCAGACCGTGACCTTGGTGTACCAACTAGTTATGGCACCCAACCTGGTCACTTTAAAGACTGCTAGCTACGCAGTACCCCCCTACAACTATTCACAATTGCCAATTACAGCCTCTCTAGTGATAGTGCCCAATAACCTTACCTCAGCTTTCATCAGCTGCCCTATAGTAATGGAACCAAGATCATACATGGTTCAGAACCAAGAAGTATACCTTTTGAGTGTGCACAGTATTGTAATCTGTATTGACAATAAGTCAATATTACTTCCTGAATCCTATTTGAGCCAATATAAAGGTAGGGAAAGAAAAGTATGAAAAGGGCGGCCACCACATTTTCAAAGTTGAAAAGGTAAGATATTCCAAAAACAGTTAGAAAACATTTACTGGGAGTCTAATCCTGATGCTGAAACCAAACAACCGAAAAAGAAAGTCATACACCAACATCTCTGATGACCATAGGTGCACAAGGCATTAATAAAATACGTGTAAACCAAATGCAGTAACACAAACAGATTTCTCATTAGGTTTAAGGCAACTTCATCCCAGAGATGGAGGAAAGCGTCAATACATGAGAATTAACATAATCTACCACATAAGTACAAGTACCACCCTATTGCATACATAAAAGACCTTTGATAAAATACAGCCTCCATTTGTGAGGAAAGTCTTGCAGAGAATAGGGATACAAGGGATTTATCTCAACTTGATAAAGGCAATATACAGCAAAAGCCATCCAAAAGAGAGAATAATTCAAAGTACTTGTGTTAGAATCAGGACCAAGACAAGGATGTTCACTCTTCTCACTTCTCAACATACTTCTTACAGCGTTAGGTCAAGCAATTAAACAAGTCAAGGTAATGAAGCAAATACAAATGAGAAGGGAAGAAATCAATATATGTTTATTTTCAGGTTTTAAGATTCTACACATAAAAACTAAATCATAAAAAAAACTCCTAGAGCTGATAAAAATTGATAAAAGTTGAAAAACACAGAGTTAAAGCACAGGAATCAGTATCCTTTTTAATATACAAAAGACAAACACAGAAAGCAAGGGATCAATACTATTCTCAAGAAACTAAAACAAAACAAAACGACAACAAAATACTTGAAATTAATATGACAAAGGAATGTGTGCCATGAAAACTGTAAAACACTAAAGAAATTCACTGAACATATTCCTGCTTAAGAAACAGCTACAGGTGTTTCTTGCCGTCTTTCTAAGAGCAGAAGAATAAATAATACTCTGTTAGTACTCAGTGGCTTCTGGGATTTTCTTAACATTCACATCACCACAGAGAACTACAAACAAATAAGAAACCTCTCAAGTTATTGAGTAGCAAATCCCAAACTTCATGCATTTTTCATGTAAACAAAATAAACCATTTAAGTATCAAGTTTAAAATGGAGATAGGATCTAGTATGCACCCTCACCCCCATTACCACAGTCGTGTGGGTGCGACTCCGTGTGACAGCTCCGAGGACTATGTGTCCTGAGAGCTATGTGTCCTGAGGACTTGATGCTGTTATGCTGTTATGGATTTCTGCTCTATTCACTGCCAGCATGTTCCTCATAATCTAAGAATTATGGGAAAACTCTAAGGGGCCTCAAATCACTCACTGGACTACATCTCTGGCACTAACAATTGATTTCTTATACACATTTTTGCCCTCAGCTTCCTGATGAGATTTATTAAGAATTGCTCTTGAGTAGATACTCATTCTGAGGATTTAAAGTAGATATGACTGATTTTTATATAAGTGGTTAGATCTTTGAGTATTTTAAGAATACTTTTTAAGGATAAATAATGAAATAATTACTCCTGTCTTTGTCTAGAAGAAAACTAAAACAATTACATTGCAATTTAATGCTGCTTGAAAGATTTTGCTTGGATATATAAGTGATGGAATAAAGAATAAAGCACAAGGGTTAGGGCATCCATCAACTTTGTGTATCTGTTAAGGCTTGTGTATGATGGCCTGGAACACTGTTCCTTCTACCATCAACTCTGTGTGTGTGTGTGTATGTGTGTGTGTGTGGGGGGGGGAGCCAAATTGGATTTGGGCCTAGTTGCCTTGTCACTGTTTGGCCTTTGTCTTAGATTGTAGGATCAAAAGCCTCTCCCTGTTATTTAGGGCATAAGAAGTTTACATTCACGGGATGTTTTCAGCCTGAACAAAACCCTTCTGGGTCTCCAGCAAGGTTTGACCCCTGCTGAGCCCTGCCTTTGCATGTGGAAGCCTTTTGTCCCCAACTGGGAGCAGTCTGGCCAGGTACTTCTCACCTGAGTCAAAGAATTAGGTTGGCCTTCCTGGTTATTTCCCTAATTTATTCAGGCCACATAGTAGGTCCTTTGTTACCAGAATCTCAGCCAGGGTTCCCCACTGTGTTTGGCAGATACCTGCTAAGTGCTGTACTTTGGATATATAGTTGGGTCAATAAAGAAACCAAGCTCTCTTCCTCCTCTGGCTTGACACGAATAACCTGTGTGTGTGCGTTTCTTTCATCCCACAGGCTTTCGCCCGATTCTCGGTACCGTGTCGGTGCTGGCGCCGACATGTGAGTGTGTGTGTGTGTGTGTGTGTGTGTGTGAGTGTGTGTGTGTGTGTGTGTGTTTTCTCTCTTCCCTGGTCTTTCTCACTGACCCCAAGGAGTTAAGAGTTCATAGGTTTTTCGCTGATCATAGAGAGTGCCAACCCCCCATTAACTTAAGCTTTGCTCCCTCAGAAAACTGTCTGTTGAGTAACATCTCTAGTTGCTGGCTGCCTGTGGCAGCATCCCCATAGGTGTCTGGATCCACCCCCATCAATAGCTTTAAGCGCTCATACCCAACCGCTACCTTCCTCATTTTACCCACCACACAGATGCCAACATAGGTCATCAGCAATCGTAGAAATTCATTTACTTTTAATTTAGAAGGAAATCGAGTTTCAGCTTAATTTTCTGTATATTTCTTGAATGTATGTGACTGTGGCCGTGAAGAGACGGACTGCCCAGAACTGCAGTTATGAACAGTTGTGACGCGAGTTTTTCTTATTTGTAAAGACTGACAAATAAGGCCCCGCCAATGCCATTCAAATAAAAAAAGAAAAAGAAAAAGAGAAATGTAGCTTTCAATTTCTTACCATTTTATACCGGATGGAAGATAAACATGACAATGTCTATTATTATTATTATTATTATTATTATTATTATTATTATTATTTTGGTTTTCACTGGAGGATCACTAGGGACTATTATGTTATTTAAAACTCTTTACATGATAGTATAGATGAAGGACTCAGACTAAAATATTTCCTTTTGTAATATATAATACATATGTGGAAATTGTAGAACTGACTTGCGAGGCTTAATCTTTCTAAAAATATAAAAAAAAATCAACAATCCATTAAGAAATAGATCTCACTTAGCTTCTCCGTACCTGCCTTCATAGCCACAAGAAGCAATTTCATCTCTTGAGAAAAACAGAATCAATTCAATTTCTTTGTGTAGAATCGGGATTCTTATTCACTGATGAATCTGATATTAGGTCTGCATTAAAATAAGATTTAATCATTATGTTAAAACATATTTTCCTTAAATTTTATTAAGGAAATATGGTTTCTATTATTTTCAGGTGCAAATATTTAGGTTCCAAACACCTGCATGAATGGCCGTTATTTCTATACTTAGTACAAACACTAGTAAAATTGTATTTTTATTCTTCAGCAGTGTTCAGACAAAAGCGCGTCACAATAAACTCATGGTATAATGTTTTAATAAATGGAAATGATTCTGTTACCTTGTAACAGTCCCTGGGGTAGGTAAGGATGAAAGTGGTAAGGAGGATGAAGTCCACCAACTTGCTTAGGAGAACTATGCAGCTCACTATAATTGAAAAAACAGAAAAGAAGTTTCTTGGAATGGTTATTTTTTCTTTCCTAAAAGAACTTTCTATAGAACTTAAAACTAATATGTTAAAGAAATTTCAAATTTCTGCCAGCCATTTGATTAAACAAAAACTTACTAATCATTTTTAGAAAGTTTGGTTTCCTGTTTCCCATATCCAGAAACTAAGTCAGTGTAACTAGATGATCTCATCTATACACTACATCGATACATACATGCGTGCACACACACACACACACACACACACACACACACACAACACTCACACACACACACACTCACACACACACTCATACAAATATATGCACATTATGTAAATATTTCTATATACTATAATGACACTTTATCTTAAACATTAAAGTTTTTCTACACGCAGGTAAAAACAGTCTAACAGCATTATTTTATACTTGTCATAAAACAAGTGCACCTTCAACTAAAAAGTCTGAGCTCAATTTTAGTCAGTAGTAACTGCTTTACAGAACATAATTGCAGTATCGATAGAAAAACAGCTTACCAGCATTTGTAATATCCAAACCAAATTTGCAATCTCACCCAGATGTATAAATGTGCCCGGCACCTGAACCATAAAGAAGTCCATTAAAAATGGATAAGTATATTAAAGAAATTGGTCATTGTCTCTGGATAATAATATTAGGTTAAGCATGATGTGTGCTGTTATAGAACTTTTTCTGCTACAAACAACACTGTTAGCAAAGCAAGACCCAAACCTATCACTTTAGCTAATTCCAAACAAAGCTATTCTGTGTACACTGCAGTAGCACATAGTTAAAAAAACTACTCACTTCCTCTTTTTCACACATACTGAAACACCTCAATGCTCTATGAAAAACAGCAAAGTTATTGCACCACCAGAAATACAGAGTTTAATATCTAACTTCATTTCAGTAGAGCATGAGACTTAATCTCAGACTCAAGGGCACCAATTATAAAAGGAATTAAACACTCTAACTAGTCCAAATAAAAGACACACAACCCAGGTACTTTATTTACAGGTCATATGCCTAATTGGGCAGGTTTACAGCTATACTAACCTATTTCCATGCCATAATGTCCCTTGTTACTTGCTGTTTTTCCAGGCCATATGCTCAGGGTCCATCTCCTCATATGGTGGCTTCATCCTCCCTTTGTCTCTTCTCTTGTTCCCCCTTCTCCTCTCTCTTGAGACCCTCCACTCCATCCTCAAATCCCACCTTTCTTCTTCTATTGCCTAATCACAGACTCTATCCATTTTTTGATGAGTAAAACTAAGAAACAACTTTACAAAGCATCACTTGGGGTACTTGAGGATCTTCTCCTCATGGCTTTCAGATCTTGGGAGCCAGTATGTAGGGAGCATTTAAATACAACCTCACCAATAACTTTTCCTTATCTGACCAATAACCATCAACATCTTTACCTAATACACAGCCCATACAGATATTTTCAGGTCCTAGCACCCATAGCTATGGCTTCTGGTAAAATGTAAGTACGTGTCACATTCTTACAAACTCAAGACAAACTGAGCAGATTATCCAGTGTTTTCACAACAGTCCACTATTTAATCTGCAAGAATTTAAGAGTCATCAATAACAATCCAACAGAAAATGCCACTAAACAAAGACAACAGCCATGATATATTATATTCCAAAGTTACAACCATGAATTAAGCTTTAAAAGGAAGTTACATAACCTTTATATTTTAAGGACTTTTAAAATAAGAGTCTCACTTGGAAATTAAGCAAAGTTCATCTTTGACCACTGAGTGTGGGCCATGCACCCCCACTGCCCTGGCCTGAGAGGCAACACCATAGTGTTCCTCTTCACTGGGCTAGCTGACCTGTTCAACAGTACAGCAGAGTACATGGGTCTCTCCACAAGGAGAGTGAGCTACTCTATGTGAGATTCATGGATATGCAAGGATACAGGGTCCTCAGTGGAGGGCAAACTGGACAAGCACATGGAGAAAGGATGTGGAGAAATAGTTGGAGAAATCGAAGACCAGGACACAAGATAGTGAAAGAGAAATCGCTAGTAGTCAGTCTGTGACTAATAGAATTTTTAAACTGTTGCTCCTGCAGAATGAAAAGTAAAGTTGCTAACAGGGTAGAAAACATGTGAATCCTCAGAATACAGGAAGGGTTTGTAAAAGGCCCCAAACATGTGCAGAGATTAAATAGCTCTAAACGGAATCATCAAAGAGATGATTCAGGAAACAGCACACAAAGGTAGTCACAGATGGATCAAATTCTCTGGTTACATTGACCTAATTTCTTAATATAAGGAACAAAAATCAGTTTCAAAAAACATGAAAGATGCTTCATCTAACAATACAAGTCAATATTAGACCTAATTTTTATACAGCTAATGTGTAGAAGTCAAAGATACTAACTTCTAAAATGACTCTTAGTACATTTAATTTTTGTGCGATGTCTAATAATGACTCAGAGAATGTGATATTGGAAAAAAAAGTAGAAGAAAGGCATTGGAAAAAGAGTTTTAGGCACAGGTTTGGCTGTAAATTTAATAAAAGACAATCTAGTCATTTTATATCTAGCAAATACTTTTACAGGCTCCAAATGGGTCAAAGACCTTAAAATATAAAAATGAATTTCAAAAAGTAAAACAAGAATATAGTATCAAGGTATTATGACCACTTTTTTAAAGGAAAGGAATATTTCATTTTATCACTTTTCAATAGCAAGTGGAACTTAAACATTTCCTCTAATATTTGACTTCTGGTGGCCTATCCAAAAGAAATGAAAAAGATATGAATTATAAAGGGATGTTAAATATTTTAAAAATCCAGTGGCTACTAAGATGCAGCTAATTAAGTAAGCAAAGAAAATATTCTGCTGCAAAACCATGCTTGGCCAGCCAGTGATGGAAAGCAAGACAAAAGAAGATTAGTTTCCTGCTACTTTCAAAGAACAAGCACCTACCCAGGTCAAAATCTAGATGCAGACTACTAAAACAAGCAGCTGACTTGGAGTCTACCCACCAGACGGAGCAACAAAGGAACTTAGAAACACCACCAGGGGTTGGGGATTTAGCTCAGTGGTAGAGCGCCTGCCTGGGAAGCGCAAGGCCCTGGGTTCGATCCCCAGCTCCGAAAAAAAAGAACCAAAAAAAAAAAAAAAAAAAAAGAAACACCACCAAACATGCACAACAGGTTTTTTTCCCCTCATTTTGACAGATGTTCACTAAGTATTTTCTTATTCAGCAGGGGACACATACTGTGTACTTCCTTCAGTTACACATCCCTTGCTTTCTAGAACTTAAATTTTTATCTGTTTAATAATACGAAGTAGGATATTCAGAAAGAAAAAGCAACCTGGTACACAAGTATGCTGAAGAAACTGACCACAAAAAATGAAACAAAGACTCAACAAGCTCAGGATGTTATCCCAAGATCTACTGACACAAATCACTAATCTGAAAATTTTCTGAAAACATATAACAGCTAATAAGAGACCTAGAAAACTTGAAAAACTGATACACATATAAAATATAAATGTGTGTCTAAAATCACCCTTCCTGGTGCACCGTGTAAGCAGATGATGGCAACAAAGAAAGACTAATTCCAGAAAAGAAATCCAGATGGCCAGATTCTGTTTTGCCTCAACAGGGTCATTTCTAAAATAACCATTGTTTTTTTTTAAATCTGACAAAACAGGAAACAGAAGTAACTGGGACAAAACCAAAATCTAGATCCTTTCTACTGTGCTATATGTCTTTCTGCTCGTTAATATGTTCTTAAAACAATGATGTTTTTTTTTTTAAATTTGTGGTGTTACAATTTAACCTACAAGGAAACAAATGGGAAAGACTTGCCATTTTCTTTGGAACTGTAATTCACAGTAGTAAAACAAATGAAGATCTTCTGATTGTAAAGAGACTAATTTTCCACCACAGTTATGGAAATATTTTTTCTAAGAAACCAGCTCACTCAAATGACTCATTTAGACTCTGGTTCCAATAGTGGTTGTGTCCTTCCTTGAGTCGGGGTTCCCTGATCTGTAGCCTTCCCTTGAAAGTTCTGTTCTCTTGGTGTCATCTCCTGAAAGCCGAGATTAGGTACCATGGTGTCTGCTTTTAAGTTCTAAAAAATAAAGAACATAAACTTCAGTGTCTGCATGGTGACATAAGCCACATCGCTAATAGCTCATCTAGTTAATATGAAAAAATCGTGCTTTCACTCCAAACCAAAGTTGGGATTGAGTTCCAGGTGAACATCATCCTCCAGTTCCAGAAACCAAAACTGTACACTGGTCATTGCTCAGATTTAGATTTTGTTTGGATTTATGTTGTCACTTGTAGAAGTTTGGACCTGGTTCTTCCTCTCAGCCCCATGCTCCCAGAAATAAGACGGAGACTCAAAATATATTAACAAATACCTTGGCCATAGAGCTAGACTCTTCTCTGACAAATTCTAACCCACTTACTCAAATCTACATTCTGCCATGTGGCTCATTACCTGTGCTCAGGAACCACAAGTCTGTCTGGTCACATTTTCCAGGGCAAATCTCTCCCACCTTGCTCTATCCCAGAATTCTTTCTGCCTCCTGGATGTCCCACCTTCTATTCTACCCTTTCCTATAGGCCATAATTTTTTTTTAACTGAAAGGTGATATATCCATACAAATACACAAGATACTCTCTCTACAGTCACTAGCATTCTTAAAGCCTTCAAAGAGCTAATTATTCCAATTCTACTTTTACTTCTAATGCACCAACACCAACACCAACATTCAGAGGCCATCCATGGGAGGACTATTGCTTTAAAGAACTTATGTGCACCTGCTTTTCCTTTCAGTTTATTCTGGTAATAATGCCACTTCAGCTGGGTGTTAGCATCAGGATGAAAAGGTGTTCTATGTAGACCAGGCTGGCCGGGAACTCATAGAGGTTCACCTGCTAGGATTAAAAGCTTGCTCCACCAAACATGGCTCTGATGAACTGACTCAATCTAACAGCAGCAGAGTCAGTTTTCTGTGGCCTTTGATTTCTTACAATGAAAAACAGGCAACTCGGATACCAGGTTCAGATTGTAGGAGAAGAAAATGAGACAAAAAACTACAATCAGACTTTTGTAATTCTGGTATAAGTAGGTATAAATAGGTTTAGAGAGCAGGGGGCTCAGAACAAAGAAACACATAACACACAAAGCTCTCCTGCCTCACTACATAAGCCAGACAAAAGAACAATAGACCAGAAGGTAGGTGTCCCTAGCCTAAAATCAATTTCTTTACATTCAAAAAATCCCTTTCAGAGCTGAGTCAAACCTACCTAGAACAAAAATAAAGCCTTGTTGGGAATCTAGAATTTTCTAGTATTTTCACATAAGAGAATAACTGACTTTCAAACGAAAGTGCAAATGTAGCTATCTTGTCCAGAAAGAACTAAAGAAAAATGCTAAATAAATGCTTCTAATACTAGTAAGTAGTACACACATAAACCTGAAATTTCATTTGCAAAACAGACTGCCCAGTTGACTCAACTCAATGATACAGAATTATCCAAAACCCAGAAGTTAGTATGTTTACCTACATTAAGGGAGGAGTTATTTGAATAGAAGAGAAAGTCTGAAGACACAGTGTAGCAGCAAATTCTCCTTAATGAGCAATAAAAAGATATAGAAAATATCCAGAAACTCTCATCTATGTGAGATAACAGAGCCCTCAATTTAAGATACTGTTCTCTGTATATTTCAACGTACACTAAAGCAGTAGTATTCTAATTTCCCTATACCTGTGATAATAAAGGGTAGCCAATTTGAACAAATGAATAAATTTAATTGAGAAAAAACAAAATACTTTCCAAAGAATATATTGTTATCATTCCAGAAACACACACAGACACACAGTCACACACACACACACACACACACACTCTCTCTCTCTTATGTATCAATTTTTTTAAACAAACAAGAATACAGATCTTTAAGATCTGTTATACTTCTTACACCCAGGAGACAAAGAAGAAAACAGTATCAACATGCCTTCCAGAGCTCTGATGTCTGGGTGCCCTCAATACTGACATATTGCCTAAACGGAAAAAAAAAAGAGCATTGAAACCCAAATAATATAACTACCTCGGTGTGACTTTAACCAAGCAAGAGAAAGACCTGTATGATAAGAACTTTAAGCCTCTGAAGAAAGAAATTGAAGAAGATCTCAGAAGATGGAAAGATCTCCCAAGTTCATGGATTGGCAAGATTAATATAGTAAAGATTAGTTTGCCTTTAAAGTGAAGCTATAGGTGACAACTGGTGGTATACTTTGTCCAAACTGCAAACAACTTACTTTTACTGATT
Source organism: Rattus rattus (assembly GCF_011064425.1). Lineage (NCBI taxonomy): Eukaryota > Metazoa > Chordata > Mammalia > Rodentia > Muridae > Rattus > Rattus rattus. The sequence continues at coordinate 92,415,773 of NC_046156.1, forward strand.
AGTAATTTTTTTTGTATTCTTTGTATTTTTCAAAAATTAGAAACATATAAAGAAAATGTTTTGCTATATACAGATGATTAACTAATAACACTTTGTACTAGATACTTATATGTTTTTCCTAATTCTCAGTATTACTAGCAATGTTGAGCTAAACAAAAATATATTGAATTGTTCTGTGCAAGAATATCTACTTCTTCTGAACAAAATTTTTGAGAGTAAAATTAACTTTAAAGGTTAGAATTTTTGAGCAGTGAAAATATATTCTACCTGAAGCCATATTGTAAACTAAAATGAACAAAAATTATCTGGATATGTAAATATCTTTATTCATTAAAACACAGCCTTTTTCACAATAACGATTTTCAGATTTCGTCCTCCAACAACACTGCCTCATGGTAGGTGGAGATTATGTATGGAGAGAAAAAAAAAAGTCAGTTTTATACCATAACATACTCTTCATTGATATTTTATCAAGGGAAATGGGAAATTTGAAAACTCAAATATCCAATTAACGAAAGACAAAAGTATAATCCCAAGTAAACCTTATCAAAATGTGTTATTTTCAGGTTGCTTTATCAGTGCAGTCTGTCCAGAGAACATCCTCCCTACACTTTTAGTCTCCTATTTCAACACTTTCCAACTTTCTACTTGTAAGAGGGGTCAATGGGGAATCTATGCGCTCCTGAATAACACTTAATATCCTCTTTGCATAAAACATCAATAAATCCAACTGTCACTTACTCGTTACCATAAATTAGTTAAACAATCTATTAAAATATTTCCTTCATCATCTGACCTAAAATGATTTTTTTTTTTTTTTAACTTGAGTATTTCTTATTTACATTTCGAAACATCCCCTTTTCCTTTCCCGGTTTCCCCCCCCCCCCCCCCCCCCCCCCCCCCCCCCCCCTCCCCCCTCCCCCCTCCCCTTCTTTATGGGTGTTCCCCTCCCCATCCTCCACCCCTTGCCGCCCTCCCCTCAACAATCTAATCTAGTTCACTGGGGGTTCAGTCTTAGCAGGACCCAGGGCTTCCCCTTCCACTGGTGCTCTTACTAGGATATTCATTGCTACCTATGAGGTCAGAGTCCAGGGTCAGTCCATGTATAGTCTTTAGGTAGTGGCTTACTCCCTGGAAGCTCTGGTTGTTGGCATTGTTGTACAAATGGGGTC
>NC_046156.1:92417044-92435596 GCF_011064425.1 Rattus rattus
AGTTTACAGAATTCCAAATAGATTGACCAGAAAGGAAATCTGTGCCATCACATAATAGTCAAAACACCAAATGCACAAAAACAAAGAAAGAATATTAAAAGCAGTGAGGAAAATATCAAGTAACACATAAAGGCAGACCTATCAGAATTATACCAGAGTTCTCTACCAGGGGACTTATTAAAGCCAGAAGATCCTTTGTGCAGATGTCACAGACCCTAAGAGAACACAAATCCAGAGTTTACTCTATCCATCAGCAAAACTGTCCAATTAACAAAGATGGAGAAACCAATATACTTCACTGACAAAAAGCCAAATATACAGAGAACCTATGCATTTATTATGTGTATCTAACTGTGTGTCAGACAGACCTCTACATACACTGTACAAATGAAATTACATATTTTACTAAATTACTCAAAAACATTTTACAATATTCAAGTAGACATATGTACACACATGCCTACATATATAAACATATACAAGTGTGGCTGGTATATACCCATGGGTTAGGTGCCTTTTTTGCACATCTGTCTTTATAAATGTGTGTGGTCTGTGTGTGTGTGTGTGTGTGTGTGTGTGTGTGTGTGGCATGTGTGTAATGTGTATATATTTATGTGTGAATGCACACCCTTTTGTACAGAAACACATGTGAAAGTCAGAGGAAAAGGTCATGAGTAGGTTCTCACCCTTACCTTTGTCCTGGGCAGGCTCTATGTACTACTACCACTGAGTGAGACAAGGCTACCTGATCAGAAGCATACAAGACTTATCTTCTCTCTTTCCACCTTACCATATTATGCTAGCCAGCACCAGACCTGGTACCGAGAATCAGCGAAAGCCCTACGGGATGAAAAGAAACACACATACACACACACACAGGTTATCGTGTCAGCCAGGGAGGAAGAGAGAGAGAGAGAGAGAGAGAGGAAGAGTGGAAGAGCGGAATGAAGAGTGATGAGAGTGAGGAGTGAGGAGGAAGAGTGAGAGTGAGGAGGAATAGTGAGAGAGAGACTCTGTAGCTTTGTTCACCATATATACCCAAAGTCTCCAGGTAGAAAAGTAACTGGGAAGCACAGTAGGGAAACCCCTGGCTCGTGACTACCTGCTCTTGACTTGGTAACAAAAGACCAACAATGAGACCTGAATTAATTAGGGAGAAATCCCAGAAGACCAGCCTAAATCTCAGGATAAAGGCTGAGAAGCAAAAAGGCAGAAATAAATTGACCACCACCAGGTGTGTGGTCCAGGTAATGTCAGTTCACGTGCATCGGGCCTCAGCAAGAGGTCATGCAGTGGAGACACCAGGGTGTTACTACTTGGTCTTTTCTTCCTGTGCCATAAATACATGGGAGAGGCCTCTGTCCAACAATCCCCTGACTTAACTGTACATGCAGTTACCAAAGTGGCCAGGCCCAAATCCAATATGGCACTACACCATATGACCTGTGGTATCCACATCAACCATGCCCATGCTTATTTCATCTGGATTAGTTTTTGATATGGTGGGTGTTTGTGGCAAAAGGTCTTTTTCCTTAATGAATAAAGATTTCAGGGCACCAATCACTGGACATGTACTTCCAGGTTAGACTTCCAGGTTGGAGGGAGAAAGAGAGGATGAGAAAAGGAACTTGTGGATTGTTGGATTGTGGGAGAACTTGGGGTAGTTGATATAATGAAGTAGAGCCTCCCACTTAGATTTCCCATCAGTCAGGATCAGCCACTGAAGGATTTTCTATTTTACTATGGCTTACTAATAAGGATGTTAGTAGTTGTACCCAGTGATTGAATTACCTGTTGATTCTAAACTAAGTTTGTGTGGTGTTTGCCTTCACACAGCTTCTCAACTGATTTCCAGAGATAGGTACAGCCCCACTCCCACCCCACCCCCCAGCCAGCCGATAAATTTGGATGCTCGAGTCTGAGGTTTGTCATGGTAGTGACTTTCTAAGGTGATTTAGCAAATTGGGTGAAGAGATTGCTGGAGCTACAGGCCAGAAAGTCTGTCAAGATGAGAACAGCCCACCAGGGCCAAATGACCCATTGGTGCCATGTGACCTGCTGGTACATGGGGTAATATGGGATGGTGCCCTCTCCGGTATTTCACACTGCAGGTGTTCAAATTCAGTTTGAACCAAAATGAGTACTTTGGTATCAAAGCCTAAGTTTTAACCAATAACAATATTCCAGCACTGACATTATATTTCTTAGCATAAAGCATCCTATGGGATCTGTACGGTTCAGAATGAGTTCTCTGTATTTGATCTGTTCACAAGATTCAACCCAACTCCCAGCTCCTTTGGAGGTCACCAACTCATACTATAGGGCTGTTCTCCTATGGCACCCAAACCTGAGCATAAAATGTAAAAATGTTATCAGGTTGATTGAAACTCCATGAATCCATTTCCTTTCACTTTCCTCTTTGTTCAGCCACTGATAGCTTTTGGTTGTCTTTTTAAGTAGCCATACACGATACCACCTTTTTACATTGTCTTTTTACAGAGAGGCTCTATGTCTCACGTCTGAACAAAACCACACTGAGGCCAACAGGGCTCCACGTGGAGAGGTTTATTGGAATGGTAGAGACAAAGGGTGAAGAGAGGTAGGAGAGAAAGAGAGGAGAAAAAGGGAAGAGAGGAGAGACAAGTGGAAGAGGGCAGAAAGGATCTGCCTTTTATGTGAAATGTGGTGTAACTGTAACATGAAATGTATGCTGGAAATGGATGACTGTTGCCTTGACAACAGATGCTCAGGTGACCAGATGACATCATTGCTGGAGGCAAAAGCAGTTCCTGATACCAACGAAATTTGGAAATTTCGGTCACCAACTGGGACCCTCCTTTGTACCTGTAGCATACCTGTCAAAAAAACTAGATCTAACCATGCAGGGATGGCACCTTGTGTTTGCACCTTAGCAGCTGCTGAACTCCTTATTCAAGAATAAGAAAACCTAACATTTGGGTTGCCTATAATGGTCTTCTCCTCTTATAACATGTCACAGCTCCTACCTTCAAAGGTTTACAGAATCTACCTCCCTCCAAGGTTCTTTCTCTTCAGGTAGCACTAATAGAAGACTCCACACTAACCTTTCAATCACACCCGCCTTTCCAATCTTCTTTCTCCACCAAATACTAACCACTCCTTATCTCACCCCTGCACTAAAACCTTAGAGGAATTATTACCTCACCCTTCACAAATACAGGAGGGCAATTTACCTCAGACCATCTATACCTGGTATACAGATGGAAGCTCCTTTCTACATGAAGGAGCCATAAGAGCCAGCTACCCCATAGTGTCAGACACTGAGGCACAGGCCCTTCCTGCTCATACCACCAATCAACAGGCTGAAGTAGTAGTCCTTACCCATGCCTTTCAACTGGCACAGGGACAAACCCTCAACATCTACACAGATTCTAAAAATGCTTTTCATATCATCCTGACCCATGCCACTAACTGGAAGGAGCATGGGGTACTTATGACTAAAGGAGGATCAGTAACTAATGCAAACCAAATTATGGCCATGCTAAAGGCCTCCCATCTCCACAAAGCTATTGGGTTTGTCCACTGCAGATCCCACCTGACGAATGACTCCATTGTCTCCAAGGGAAACAACGACCAGGACATTCTTACACTGCAACCCACATCCCCACTCTCACTCCCTAACACTTATCAAACTCTGTCCTATCTTTGCCACATCTTTCATCCTAACAGCAAGGCATTGTCTTATTTTGTTAAAACCCACCTGAAGCCTACTCCTAAGGACTTAAGTTTCTTAAAATCCATCACTGCCTCTTCCAAAGTCTGTCAAGTGTCAGACTTCAACCTCTGGTATTGTAGCACCCCTTTTTCTACCCATCAGGCCAGAGGTTCCCTTCCTGGAACTGACTGGCAACTTGTCTTTACCCACATGCCAAATGTGCCAAGTACCTCCTAGTTTTGATTGACACATTCTCAGGGTGGGTGGAGGCATATCCCACAACTAACAAAAGGGTTCAGACAGTTTCTGAGCTCCTCTTCCAAGAGATCATCCCCAATTTGGTGTCTCAGCCTCCCTTCAGTGAGACAATGGTCCCGAATTTACTTCCCAAATTTCTCAAATTCTGTCTAAGGCCCTAGACATCACCTGGCATTTTCATATTCCATACCACCCTCAATCTTCAGGTAAGGTAGAAAGAACTAACTGCTCCCTAAAAACCACTCTTGTCAAACTGTCACAGGAACTTCGATTGGGCAAAACTCCTACCTCTGGCTCATTTTAGGCTACAAGCTCTCCCCAAGTGACCTCTCTTTGTCTCACCTTTCAAACTCATGTATGGATGTCAGTACTAATTCCTGGTCTTTCAAGTAAATGTGCTCCCCTCCTAGACCATTGACTTACCCCACTACTTTGTCACCCCCTTTCTCTCCTATGGAACTCTACTGACCACTGACTAAGGCCACACGCTGTCTCCTGTCCACTACCTATCAACATTTGAGACCAAGTTCTTCTGTCCCCTCCAGATCAGTAGCTTTTAGCTGTCTCTCCTAAATGGTAGGGCCCTTCATGGACCCTGCTCTCTTAAGCTCCACAAGATGTTGAGACCACCCACCTTGTGCCCAATTGCAGAAGAATGAGACTCCACTCTAGCATCTGCGCTCCACTCCACTGGATTAGACCTGGGCTTCTCATCTGATCGTTTCCATCCATGGTATCACTTACATCTAGAGATTCGAGGTTCAAGGAATCCCCACTGATAACAAACAGACTTTCCCAATAGGATCAGGAAACCGCTCCATGCTGGGAGCCAATCCAAATTGCTGTCATCCCTATATCTGTCATTCCTTCTACATATTATGTTCTCTTTGTCTGCTTCCTCTTTGACCAGACAAAAGATGACTGCAAAAAATGGCCAGACAAATATGGGGGCTGCCCATATTGGTCGTTCCAAATACATATGTTAGGATCAAGGACCGATCACTTCTGTCAGCAATGCAAGACCCTGTTCTTCTATATACAAGACTCATGGAATCCCAGGTAAAAAACAGGAGTTGTTGGTAAGCTCTAATGTAAAAACCAAGCAGGGTCTCCAGTGAGTACTATCCACATCCAGAGAAATTTTGTCCAATTTCCCAAACTCTAGATATCGGAAAAATAGGAGAAATAATCAAACACTCCTCCAGGGTCCTTACGTCCTTGACATCCCCCCTCACAAATGGTACTAACTTGTCATTTAGCCTTTTGATTCAGACCCTAGCCTTGGTGTACCAACTCCTTATGGCACCCAACCTGGTCACTTTAAAGACTGCTAGCTACGCAGTACCCCCCTGAAACTAATTCACATTTGCCAATTACAGCCTCTCTAGTGATACTGCCCAATAACCTTACCTCAGCTTTCATCAGCTGCCCTATAGTAATGGAACCAAGATTATACATGATTCAGAACCAAGAAGTATACCTTTTGAGTGTGCACAGTATTGTAATCTGTATTGACAATAATTCAATATTACTTCCTGAATCTTATTTGAGCCGATATAAAGGTAGGGGAAGAAAAGTATGAAAATGGCGGCCACCACATTCTCAAAGCTGAAAAGGTAAGATAGTCCAAAAACAGTTAGAGAACATTTACTGGGAGTCTAATCCTGATGCTGAAACCAAACAACCAAAAAAGAAAGTCATACACCAACATCTCTGATGACCATACGTGCACAAGGCATTAATAAAATACGTGTAAACCAAATGCAGTAACACAAACAGATTTCCCAAGGACACAAGATAGTGAAAGAGAAATCGCTAGTAGTCAGTCTGTGACTAATAGAATTTTAAACTGTTGCTCCTGCAGAATGAAAAGTAAAGTTGCTAACAGGGTAGAAAACATGTGAATCCTCAGAATACAGGAAGGGTTTGTAAAAGGCCCCAAACATGTGCAGAGATTAAATAGCTCTAAAAGGAATCATCAAAGAGATGATTCAGGAAACAGCACACAAAGGTAGTCACAGATGGATCAAATTCTCTGGTTACATTGACCTAATTTCTTAATATAAGGAACAAGAAATCAGTTTCCAAAAAACACAAAAGATGCTTCATCTAATAATACAAGTCAATATTAGACCTAATTTTTATAGAGCTAATGTGTAGAAGTCAAAGATACTAACTTCTAAAATGACTCTTAGTACAATTAATTTTTGTGCGATGTCTAATAATGACTCAGAGAATGTGATATTGGAAAAAAAAAAGTAGAAGAAAAAGGCATTGGAAAAAGAGTTTTAGGCATGGTTTGGCTGTAAATTTAATAAAAGACAATCTAGTCATTTTATATCTAGCAAATACTTTTACAGGCTCCAAATGGGTCAAAGACCTTAAAATATAAAAATGAATTTCAAAAGTAAAACAAGAATATAGTATCAAGGTATTATGACCACTTTTAAAGGAAAGGAATATTTCATTTTATCACTTTTCAATAGCAAGTGGAACTTAAACATTTCCTCTAATATTTTACTTCTGGTGGCCCATCCAAAAGAAATGAAGAAGATATGAATTATAGAAGGATGTTAAATATTTCAAAAATCCAGTGGCTACTAAGAAGCACCTAATTAAGTAAGCAAAGAAAATATTCTCCTGCAAAACCATGCTTGGCCAGCCAGTGATGGAAAGCAAGATAAAATAAGGTTAGTTTCCTGCTACTTTCAAAGAACAAGCACCTACCCAGGTCAAAAGCTAGATGCAGACTACTAAAACAAGCAGCTGACTTGGAGTCTACCCACCAGACGGAGCAACAAAGGAACTTAGAAACACCACCAGGGGTTGGGGATTTAGCTCAGTGGTAGAGCGCCTGCCTGGGAAGCGCAAGGCCCTGGGTTCGATCCCCAGCTCCAAAAAAAAGAACCAAAAAAAAAAAAAAAAAAAAAAAAAACACCACCAAACATGCACAACAGGTTTTTTTCCCCTCATTTTGACAGATGTTCACTAAGTATTTTCTTATTCAGCAGGGGACACATACTGTGTACTTCCTTCAGTTACACATCCCTTGCTTTCTAGAACTTAAATTTTTATCTGTTTAATAATACGAAGTAGGATATTCAGAAAGAAAAAGCAACCTGGTACACAAGTATGCTGAAGAAACTGACCACAAAAAATGAAACAAAGACTCAACAAGCTCAGGATGTTATCCCAAGATCTACTGACACAAATCACTAATCTGAAAATTTTCTGAAAACATATAACAGCTAATAAGAGACCTAGAAAACTTGAAAAACTAATACACATATAAAATATAAATGTGTCTAAAATCACCCTTCCTGGTGCACCGTGTAAGCAGATGATGGCAACAAAGAAAGACTAATTCCAGAAAAGAAATCCAGATGGCCAGATTCTGTTTTGCCTCAACAGGGTCATTTCTAAAATAACCATTGTTTTTTTTTAAATCTGACAAAACAGGAAACAGAAGTAACTGGGACAAAACCAAAATCTAGATCCTTTCTACTGTGCTATATGTCTTTCTGCTCGTTAATATGTTCTTAAAACAATGATGTTTTTTTTTTTAAATTTGTGGTGTTACAATTTAACCTACAAGGAAACAAATGGGAAAGACTTGCCATTTTCTTTGGAACTGTAATTCACAGTAGTAAAACAAATGAAGATCTTCTGATTGTAAAGAGACTAATTTTCCACCACAGTTATGGAAATATTTTTTCTAAGAAACCAGCTCACTCAAATGAGGCATTTAGACTCTGGTTACAATAGTGGTTGTGTCCTTCCTTGAGTCGGGGTTCCCTGCTCTGTAGCCTTCCCTTGAAAGTTCTGTTCTCTTGGTGTCATCTCCTGAAAGCCGAGATTAGGTACCATGGTGTCTGCTTTTAAGTTCTAAAAAATATTGAAGAACATAAACTTCAGTGTCTGCACGGTGACATAAGCCACATCGCTAATAGCTCATCTAGTTAATATGAAAAAATCATGCTTTCACTCCCAACCTAAGTTGGGATTGAGTTCCAGGTGAACATCATCCTCCAGTTCCAGAAATCAAAACTATACACTGGTCATTGCTCAGATTTAGATTTTGTTTGGATTCATGTTGTCACTTGTAGAAGTTTGGACCTGGTTCTTCCTCCCAGCCCCATGCTCCCAGAAATAAGACGGAGACTCAAAATATATTAACAAATACCTTGGCCATAGAGCTAGACTCTTCTCTGACAAATTCTAACCCACTTACTCAAATCTACATTCCGCCATGTGGTTCATTACCTGTGCTCAGGAACCACGAGTCTGTCTGGTCACATTTTCCAGGGCAAATCTCTCCGACCTGGCTCTGTCCCAGAATTCTTTCTGCCTCCTGGATGTCCCACCTTCTATTCTACCCTTTCCTATAGACAATAATTTTTTTAACTGAAAGGTGATATATCCATACAAATACACAAGATACTCTCTCTACAGTCACTAGCATTCTTAAAGCCTTCAAAGAGCTAATTATTCCAATTCTACTTTTACTTCTAACGCACCAACACCAACACCAACATTCAGAGGCCATCCATGGGAGGACTATTGCTTTAAAGAACTTATGTGCACCTGCTTTTCCTTTCAGTTTATTCTGGTAATAATGCCACTCCAGCTGGGTGTTAGCATCAGGATGAAAAGGTGTTCTATGTAGACCAGGCTGGCCGGGAACTCATAGAGGTTCACCTGCTAGGATTAAAAGCTTGCTCCACCAAACATGGCTCTGATGAACTGACTCAATCTAACAGCAGCAGAGTCAGTTTTCTGTGGCCTTTGATTTCTTACAATGAAAAACAGGCAACTCGGATACCAGGTTCAGATTGTAGGAGAAGAAAATGAGACAAAAAACTACAATCAGACTTTTGTAATTCTGGTATAAGTAGGTATAAATAGGTTTAGAGAGCAGGGGGCTCAGAACAAAGAAAACATAACACACAAAGCTCTCCTGCCTCACTACATAAGCCAGACAAAAGAACAATAGACCAGAAGGTAGGTGTCCCTAGCCTAAAATCAATTTCTTTACATTCAAAAAATCCCTTTCAGAGCTGAGTCAAACCTACCTAGAACAAAAATAAAGCCTTGTTGGGAATCTAGAATTTTCTAGTATTTTCACATAAGAGAATAACTGACTTTCAAACGAAAGTGCAAATGTAGCTATCTTGTCCAGAAAGAATTAAAGAAAAATGCTAAATAAATGCTTCTAATACTAGTAAGTAGTACACACATAAACCTGAAATTTCATTTGCAAAACAGACTGCCCAGTTGACTCAACTCAATGATACAGAATTATCCAAAACCCAGAAGTTAGTATGTTTACCTACATTAAGGGAGGAGTTATTTGAATAGAAGAGAAAGTCTGAAGACACAGTGTAGCAGCAAATTCTCCTTAATGAGCAATAAAAAGATATAGAAAATATCCAGAAACTCTCATCTATGTGAGATAACAGAGCCCTCAGTTTAAGATACTGTTCTCTGTATATTTCAACGTACACTAAAGCAGTAGGATTCTAATTTCCCTATACCTGTGATAATAAAGGGTAGCCAATTTGAACAAATGAATAAATTTAATTGAGAAAAAACAAAATACTTTCCAAAGAATATATTGTTATCATTTCAGATACACACACACAGACACACACAGACACCACAGACATACACACAGACACACACACACACACACTCTTATGTATCAATTTTTTTAAACAAACAAGAATAAAGATCTTTAAGATCTGTTATACTTCTAAAACCCAGGAGACAAAGAAGAAAAAAGTATAAACATGCCTTCAAGATCTCTGATGTATGGGTGCCCTCAATACTGACATATTGCCTAAACGGAAAAAAAAAGAGCATTGAAACCCAAATAATTTAACTTCCTCGGTGTGACTTTAACCAAGAAAGAGAAAGACCTGTATGATAAGAACTTTAAGCCTCTGAAGAAAGAAATTGAAGAAGATCTCAGAAGATGGAAAGATCTCCCAAGTTCATGGATTGGCAAAATTAATACAGTAAAGATTACTTTGCCTTTAAAGTGAAGCTATAGGTGACAACTGGTGGTATACTTTGTCCAAACTGCAAACAACTTACTTTTACTGATTAGTAATTTCTTTTGTATTCTTTGTATTTTTCAAAAATTAGAAACATATAAAGAAAATGTTTTGCTATATACAGATGATTAACTAATAACACTTTGTACTAGATACTTATGTGTTTTTCCTAATTCTCAGTATTACTAGCAATGTTGAGCTAAACAAAAATATATTGAATTGTTCTGTGCAAGAATATCTACTTCTTCTGAACAAAATTTTTGAGAGTAAAATTAACTTTAAAGGTTAGAATTTTTGAGCAGTGAAAATATATTCTACCTGAAGCCATATTGTAAACTAAAATGAACAAAAATTATCTGGATATGTAAATATCTTTATTCATTAAAACACAGTCTTTTTCCCAGCCATGATTTTCAGATTTCGTCCTCCAACAACACTGCCTCATGGTAGGCGGAGATTCTGTATGGGGAGAAAAAAAAAGTCAGTTTTATACCATAACGTACTCTTCATTGATATTTTATCAAGGGAAATGGGAAATTTGAAAACTCAAATGTCCAATTAACGAAAGACAAAAGTATAATCCCAAGTAAACCTTATCAAAATGTGTTATTTTCAGGTTGCTTTATCAGTGCAGTCTGTCCAGAGAACATCCTCCCTACACTTTTAGTCTCATATTTAAACACTTTCCAACTTTCTACTTGTAAGAGGGGTCAATGGGGAATCTATGCGCTCCTGAATAACACTTAATATTCTCTTTGCATAAAACATCAATAAATCCAACTGTCACTTACTCGTTACCATAAATTAGTTAAACAATCTATTAAAATATTTCCTTCATCATCTGACCTAAAATGATTCTTTTTTTTTTTTTTAACTTGAGTATTTCTTATATACATTTCGAGAATTATTTCTTTTCCCGGTTTCCGTGTAAACATCCCCTCCCCTCCCCCCCCCCTCCCCTCCCCTTCTTTATGGGTGTTCCCTCCCATCCTCCACCCCTTGCCTCCCCTCAACAATCTAATCTAGTTCACTGGGGGTTCAGTCTTAGCAGGACCCAGGGCTTCCCCTTCCACTGGTGCTCTTACTAGGATATTCATTGCTACCTATGAGGTCAGAGTCCAGGGTCAGTCCATGTATAGTCTTTAGGTAGTGGCTTACTCCCTGGAAGCTCTGGTTGCTTGGCATTGTTGTACAAATGGGGTCTCGAGCTCTTCCAGCTTCTTTCTCTGATTCCTTCAACGGGGGTCCTATACTCAATTCAGTGGTTTGCTGCTAGCATACACCTCTGTGTTTGCTGTATTCTGGCTGTGTCTCTCAGGAGAGATCTACATCCGGCTCCTGTCGGCCTGCACTTCTTTGCTTCATCCATCTTGTCTAATTGGATGGCTATATATGCATGGGCCACATGTGGTGCAGGCTCTGAATGGGTGTTCCTTCTGTGTCGGTTTTAATCTTTGCCTCTCTATTCCCTGCCAAGGGAATTCTTGTTCCCCTTTAAAGAAGGAGTGAAGCATTCACATTTTGATCATCCGTCTTGAGTTTCATTTGTTCTAGGCATCTAGGGTAATTCAAGCATTTGGGCTAATAGCCACTTATCAATGAGTACATACCATGTGTGTTTTCTGTGATTGGGTTACCTCACTCAGGATGATATTTTCCAGTTCACCATTTGCCTCTGAATTTCATAAAGTCACTGTTTTTGATAGCTGAGTAATATTCCATTGTGTAGATGACCACATTTTCTGTATCCATTCCTCTGTTGAAGGGCATCTGGGTTCTTTCCAGCTTCTGGCTATTATAAATAAGGCTGCAATGAACATAGTGGAGCACGTGTCTTTTTTATATGTTGGGGCATCTTTTGGGTATATGCACAAGAGAGGTATAGCTGGATCCTCAGGCAGGTCAATGTCCAATTTTCTGAGGAACCTCCAGACTGATTTCCAGAATGGTTGTACCAGTCTGCAATCCCACCAACATTGGAGGAGTGTTCCTCTTTCTCCACATCCTCAGCAGCATCTGCTGTCACCTGAGTTTTTGACCTTAGCCATTCTCACTGGTGTGAGGTGAATTCTCAGTGTTGTTTTGATTTGCATTTCCCTTATGACTAGAGATGTTGAACATTTCTTTAGGTGTTTCTCAGCCATTCGGCATTCCTCAGCTGTGAATTCTTTGTTTCGCTCTGAACCCCATTTTTAATAGGGTTATTTGTCTCCCTGCGGTCTAACTTCTTGAGTTCTTTGTATATTTTGGTTGTAAGGCCTCTATCTGTTGTAGGATTGGTAAAGATCTTTTCAAAAATTTGTTGGTTGTCGTTCTGTCCTAACCACATTGTCCTTTGCCTTACAGAAGCTTTGCAGTTTTATGAGATACCATTTGTCGATTCTTGATCTTAGAGCATAAGCCATTGGTGTTTTGTTCAGGAAATTTTTTCCAGTGCCCATGTGTTCCAGATGCTTCCCTAGTTTTTCTTCTATTAGTTTGAGTGTATCTGGTTTGATGTGGAGGTCCTTGATCCACTTGGACTTAAACTTTGTACAGGGTGATAAGCATGGATCGATCTGCATTCTTCTACCTCCAGTTGAACCAGCACCACTTGCTGAAAATGCTATCTTTTTTCCATTTGATGGTTTTGGCTCCTTTGTGAAAAATCAAGTGACCATAGGTGTGTGGGTTCATTTCTGGGTCTTCAATTCTATTCCATTGGTTTATCTGTCTGTCCCTGTACCAATACCATGCAGTTTTTGTCACTATTGCTATGTAGTACTGCTTGAGTTCAGGGATAGTGATTCCCCCTGAAGTCCTTTTATTGTTGAGGATAGTTTTAGCTATCCTGGGTTTTTTGTTATTCCGGATGAATTTGCAAATTGTTCTGTCTATCTCTTTGAAGAATTGCATTGGTATTTTAATGGGTATTGCATTGAATCTGTAGATCGCTTTTGGTAAAATGGCCATTTTTACTATATTAATCCTGCCAATCCATGAGCATGGGAGATCTTTCCATCTTCTGAGGACTTCTTCAATTTCTTTCTTCAGAGTCTTGAATTTCTTATTGTACAGATCTTTTACTTGCTTGGTTAAAGTCACACCGAGGTACTTTATATTATTTGGGTCTATAATGAAGGGTGTCGTTTCCCTAATTTCTTTCTCGGCTTATTTCTCTTCTGTGTAGAGGAAAGCTACTGATTTATTTGAGTTAATTTTATACCCAGCCACTTTGCTGAAGTTGTTTATCAGCTTTAGTAGTTCTCTGGTGGAACTTTTGGGATCACTTAAATATACTATCATATCATCTGCAAATAGTGATATTTTGACTTCCTCTTTTCTGATCTGTATCCCCTTGACCTCCTTTTGTTGTCTGATTGCTCTGGCTAGAACTTCAAGAACTATATTGAATAAGTAGGGAGAGAGTGGGCAGCCTTGTCTAGTCCCTGATTTTAGTGGGATTGCTTCAAGTTTCTCTCCATTTAGTTTAATGTTAGCAACTGGTTTGCTGTATATGGCTTTTACTATGTTTAGGTATGGTCCTTGAATTCCTATTCTTTCCAGGACTTTTATCATGAAGGGGTGTTGAATTTTGTCAAATGCTTTCTCAGCATCTAACGAAATGATCATGTGGTTTTGTTCTTTCAATTTGTTTATTTAATGTATCACGTTGATGGTTTTCCGTATATTAAACCATCCCTGCATGCCTGGGATGAAGCCTACTTGATCATGGTGGATGATTGTTTTGATGTGCTCTTGGATTTGGTTTGCCAGAATTTTATTGAGTATTTTTGCGTCGATATTCATAAGGGAAATTGGTCTGAAGTTCTCTTTCTTTGTTGTGTCTTTGTCTGGTTTAGGTATAAGAGTAATTGTGGCTTCATAGAAGGAATTCGGTAGTGCTCCATCTGTTTCAATTTTGTGGAATAGTTTGGATAGTATTGGTATGAGGTCTTCTCTGAAGGTCTGATAGAATTCTGTACTAAACCAGTGTGGACCTGCGCTCTTTTTGGTTGGAAGACCTTTAATGACTGCATCTATTTTCTTATGAGTTATGGGGTTGTTTAACTGGTTTATCTGTTCCTGATTTACCTTTGGTACCTGGTATGTGTCTAGGAAATTGTCCATTTCCTGCAGATTTTCAAGTTTTGTTGAATATAGGCTTTTATAATAAGATCTGATGATTTTTTGAATTTCCTCTGAATCTGTAGTTATGTCTCCCTTTTCATTTCTGATTTTGTTAATTTAGACACACTCTCTGTGTCCTCTCGTTAGTCTGGCTAAGGGTTTATCTATATTGTTGATTTTCTCAAAGAACCAACTTTTGGTTCTTTTGATTCTTTCTATTGTCCTTTTTGTTTCTACTTGCTCGATTTCAGCTCTGAGTTTGATTATTTCCTGCCTTCTGCTCCTCCTGGGTGTATTTGCTTCTTTTTGTTCTAGAGATTTTAGGTGTGCTGTCAAGCTGCTGACATATGCTCTTTCCTGTTTCTTTCTGCAGGCACTCAGCGCTATGAGTTTTCCTCTTAGCACAGCTTTCATTGTGTCCCATAAATTTGGGTATGTTGTACCTTCATTTTCATTAAATTCTAAAAAGTCTTTAATTTTTTTTTTTTTTTTGGTTCTTTTTTTCGGAGCTGGGGACCGAACCCAGGGCCTTGTGCTTCCTAGGCAAGCGCTCTACCACTGAGCTAAATCCCCAACCTCTTAAATTCTTTTTTTATTTCTTCCTTGACAAGGTTATCATTGAGTAGAGCATTGTTCAATTTCCATGTATATGTGGGCATTCTTCCCTTATTGTTATTGAAGACCAGTTTTAGGCCGTGGTGGTCTGATAGCATGCATGGGATTATTTCTATCTTTTTGAACCTGTTGAGGCCCGTTTTTTGACCAATTACATGGTCAATTTTGGAGAAAGTACCATGAGGAGCTGAGAAGAAGGTATATCCTTTTGCTATAGGATAGAATGTTCTATAAATATCTGTTAAGTCCATTTGGCTTATGACTTCTCTTAGTCTGTCTACGTCTCTGTTTAGTTTCTGTTTCCATGATCTGTCCATTGATGAGAGTGGGGTGTTGAAGTCTCCTACTATTATTGTGTGAGGTGCAATGTGTGTTTTGAGCTTTAGTAAGGTTTTTTTTTTTTTGTATGTAGGTGCCCTTGTATTTGGGGCATAGATATTTAGGATTGAGAGTTAATCTTGGTGGATTTTTCCTTTGATGAATATGAAGTGTCCTTCCTTATCTTTTTTGATGAATTTTAGTTGAAAATTGATTTTATTTGATGTTAGAATGGCTACTCCAGCTTGCTTCTTCTGACCATTTGCTTGGAAAGTTGTTTTCCAGCCTTTCACTCTGAGGTAGTGTCTGTCTTTGTCTCTGAGGTGTGTTTCCTGTAGGCAGCAGAATGCAGGGTCCTCGTTGCGTATCCACTTTGTTAATCTATGTCTTTTTATTGGGGAGTTGAGGCCATTGATGTTGAGAGATATTAAGGAATAGTGATTATTGCTTCCTCTTATATTCATATTTGGATATGAGGTTATGTTTGTGTGCTTTTCTTCTCTTTGTTTTGTTGCCAAGACGATTAGTTTCTTGCTTCTTCTAGGGTATAGCTTGCCTCCTTATGTTGGGCTTTACCATTTATTATCCTTTTTAGTGCTGGATTTGTAGAAAGATATTGTGTAAATTTGGTTTTGTCACGGAATATCTTGGTTTCTCCATCTATGTCAATTGAGAGTTTTGCAGGATACAGTAACCTGGGCTGGCATTTGTGTTCTCTTAGGGTCTGTATGACATCTGTACAGGATCTTCTGGCTTTCATAGTTTCTGGCGAAAATCTGGTGTAATTCTGATAGGTCTGCCTTTATATGTTATTTGACCTTTTTCCCTTACTACTTTTAATATTCTTTCTTTATTTTGTGTGTTTGGTGTTTTGACTATAATGTGACGGGAGGTGTTACTTTTCTGGTCCAATCTATTTGGAGTTCTGACGGCTTCTTGTATGCCTGTGGGTATCTTTTTTTTTAGGTTAGGGAAGTTTTCTTCTATGATTTTGTTGAAGATATTTACTAGTCCTTTGCGCTGGGAGGCTTCACTCTCTTCTATACCTATTATCCTAAGGTTTGATCTTCTCATTGCGTCCTGGATTTCCTGTATGTTTCGGACCAGTAGCTTTTTCCACTTTACATTATCATTGACAGTTGAGTCAATGATTTCTATGGAATCTTCTGCTCCAGAGATTCTCTCTTCCATCTCTTGTATTCGGTTGGTGAAGTTTGTATCTACAGCTCCTTGTCTCTTCTTTTGGTTTTCTAAATCCAGGGTTGTTTCCATGTGCTCTTTCTTGATAGCTTCTATTTCCGTTTTTAATTCCTTCAATCGTTTGATTGTGTTTTCCTGGAATTCTTTCAGGGATTTTTGTGACTCCTCTCTATGGACTTTTACTTGTGTATTTATGATTTCCTGGAATTCTTTCAGGAATTTTTGTAACTCCTCTCACTGAACCCCCAGTGAACTAGATTGTTGGGGGGAGGGCGGCAATGGGGGGAGGATGGGGGGCGGAACAACCATAAAGAAGGGGAGGGGGAGGGATTAGGGGAATGTTTGCCCGGAAACAGGGAAAGGGAATAACACTTGAAATATATATAAGAAATACTCAAGTTAATTTAAAAAAAAAAGAAAAAAAAAGTAAATTAGGCATGAACTCATAAATCTACAACACATTATGCCCATCACTTGGGGAATATCCTCAAAACACTTTAGTGATATATTACAGGATTCTATCCTGCCAGTGTAGAGCAAAAATCATATTGGAACAGACTTAGAATCCCTTTGAAAAGTATACAAAACATAAAGTTACTTAAAGGCACCATCCAACCACTACAGAGAGACACAATGGAAAGGATTTACTAATGAAAGACCTCAGCTCAGATCTTAGTCAAAGGACTGCCACCTTAGCTATTATACAGGGTATATTCAAGAGCAGTGAGCCTCAGATCTCTTCACCTATTAACAAGAAATGTGACTGACTAGTGATCAGAAAATCCCCATGTGGGGCCATATGTGGATATTTAGGTAGTGATGTGACCAGAGTAAAGAGAACTGAACGTAAATATGTCAAGCAAGTAGGGTTCCATTGTTTAATCCTGTCTTTAGCAGTCTTTTTCTTATTTAAGTTTTAGATTTAATTTCTGAATAGAGTCTCCTCAAGGTGTAAAAGTAAAAGAGTTTTGAGCAGATGAGACTGATTTAAACTAGTCAGCTAAAAACCATGTAAAATTCCTCAGTGTAGTTTTGTTTGGGTCCCATGTCCACTCTGCCACAGGGCAAGGCTGCAATAGGCGGGATGTGGGAGATGACTGCACTTACCCCATCGACCAGTGGTTGTATGGGAAGTCAAGGGACACTGCTCTGGGGATGATGAAATGTAGTCTGAGGCACAGGACCACTGGAGCTGCCTGAGGGATTGGGGAGGTTCCTTGGGCCTGCAACAAGGCAGGGGCTGTCTGGTTCTTATGCTCTTAGGCATCCAGGTGCCCCTGAATGCCACAGAAGAGTTGAGAATGGATATAGGGCCCATGGATCTGGATCTAGTCCCGTGCTGAAGGGGAAAGAAGGGGGCCTCTAGCTGGTCCTTTGAGGAGAGGCTTTGGCTTGGTGAGGGGGGGCTTGGTTTGGCTTGGTTGTGGTGGTTGCTGTGGCTGGGAGAGCAGGGAGGCCTTCTGCAGGAGATTAGATGCTGGCTCTGTAGTCTAAGGCCTTCTCTGTGGCTCACCATGGCGAATCCCAATAAAATGAGGCAGTCCACGGTTTTATGATATTTTTCGGCATGGTGAAAAGTGAATGATTAAAACCGTACCCCATTCTTAGGGTGGACTTGCGATTAAGTACGTTTTGAAGGGTGAAATATCTAAGAAGGAAAGGTTATTGGCTAAGCCTCCAGGCCTTTGGTACCTCATTAAAATGGAGATCTGTCTTGAGTCTATGAGACCACAGGCCATGTCCTCTACCTGTGGAGGGACTTGAGGCATTACCCTTCTGTGACTGATGGCCATGAATCTATGGAGGGCTGTGGGCTTGTGATCTGCCTAGTTTCCCAGGAGTCAGGCGAAATGCCTACTGTCTCTTCAGTGTCACCGGGATTTCTAGCCTTAGTTCAACTAGGAACCAGGCTGTCTTTCATGGTACCACACAGTTCTTACTTCTTGTTTTCATATGACTCTATGAAAGTTGCCCAAAGTGCCTCAACCACTGAAAGGTTCTGTAAGCTAAAACTGTAAAGAAATACTAAGGCAAAAATATTAAATGTCAGCCAATCAGTGACTATAAAGTATAACTATACCCTGTTCCATTCAACATACCACAACAGTCAGCCAGCTGGCTTCCCTTCAGTGGAAGGGGAATGGTAGAGCAGCATGGATTTAGAATGTTTACAATAGGCTTCTTGACTTACACGATTACTAAAGCATGTGTCCTTCTTGATGGGCACAGCAATAGCAGCTCATTCTGGACTTCCATGTACATGTTAAGAGGCCTCTCACACCCCATCAAAAAACTTCTTTT